>NC_092828.1:801807-1056334 GCF_039878825.1 Excalfactoria chinensis | reverse complement strand
TTGAGGGTCCATAGAGAAAGCAGAGGTGTCCCCCCCCCGCTCTGTGTTGAGTGTTCCTATTGCTCAGCCCCACATTTGGGGGATGATTTTTCCCCTATTTTTTGCTGTTTGGGCATAGACTTGGGAGTGAAGGTTTGGGGGGGGGGATACAGAAAGAGGAATTCGGGAAGAGGCTTTGGGAAAAGAGCCCTCGGATGTTATTTAAGGGGGAGGAGAAAGAATTATAGGGGAAAACGCTTTGGGATCGATAACGGAGGTTGTGGGGGGCGAAGCGGGTTGGGGGGGGGGGTCCGGGTCGGCCGCCACCTGCGTGTCGCCGCCTGCAGTGCCACCAGCGGCCACCGGGTGGGGCGGCAGGGCAGAGAGTGAGAGCGGAGCCGGGGATGGAGGGGGGGGGGAACAACCGGTAACAGTGCGAGAAAGGGGCTCTGCTGCTCCGGGATGCACCGAGGGGTGCTGGGGGGTTGGGGGGGGGTTGGAAGCTTCCCGCTTGGGGGGGACATCATGGTGTGGAGTGTATGGGGGGGGAGCGGGAGGGGGTCTGATATGGAGTACGGAGGGATGCGGAGTGGAGGGTATCGGCAATGGGATGCTGCAGTGTGTGGTGGTGGGGTGTAATGTGGGGGGGGGGGCTGCATGAGGGTGGAGGGGAAGCACAGGCTCCCTGTAGTAGGGGAAAGGATTGTGGAAGTGGTGGTGTGTGTGTGTGTTTGTGGGGGTGTCTGGGGGTGTTAGCAGCATAGAGTGTACAAGAATGGGGACACCCCCCCCCCCCCGACTTGCATAGGGGGATATGGGACTCCCTGCTCCCGGGGTATGGGGGGGGGGTGGAGATGCAGGGAAGAAGTGATGGGGGACCAAGATTTGCAATTAGGCTGCAGTGCTGGCAGCCCCCATCCCGGGATCACCCCAAAGACTGAGACCCGACCTCAGCTCCCCCCGACAGACTCAGTGTCAGAGAGGGGGGGGAGATGAAAAGGGGAGGTGGGGGCGTCCGCAGCACTCCGGGCATCAGACTGAAACCAGCTGGGGAGGCTGCGGGGGGGACGTGGGGAAGGGGGCGGTTGAAGGGGGGGGGGGGGATGGCGAAGGAGAAGGGGGGGGGGGGGGAACTCAATGAACTTTTGTTTTTCCTGTAATGTGAAGCAAATGCTTTGCAAAAGTGGCTGTAAGCAGGCAGCCCGGATACCTGCCTCTGCTTTAGCCTCCGTCGTTGAGCTGTTGTAGGGGGCGGGAGGGTGGGGGGGGGGGGAGAGAAGGAGTGTGGAGGATGGGGGGGGGGGGGGTTCGGAATCGCTGCCTCCTTTGTAAGGCGGGGGTCTCTTAAAAGCGTGGGGTCCCCCCAGTCCTGATCCCTGTGCTGAAAGAGGGGCAAAATCATTCTCTCTCTCTCCCTTAAGATATACAGGAGTAGAGGGGTGGGATATTACAGCCCCCCCCCACTCCCGTCCCTTGTCCCAGCCCGAATATTGTAAGAGGAAAAGAAAGATGGGGGGTGGGGGGGGGGAGAAATGGGGGGGACGGCATTGCCTGGGCATCTATAATTGAAAGATGGCATAAATTGGGGATGAATGTGGGGGGGTGTCATTGCACATGGGAAGGCATTGGGAGGGTTAAATAGTGGGGGGGGTCATTATAAGGAGAAGTCATTGGGGGGGGGGGGTAATACTTGGGGGGGGTTCTTGCATGGGGAAGTCATTGGGGTTCCATTGGTGGGGTTCATGGGGGAGGGGGCAAGAAGGGTTAACTGTAGGGTGGGGATCTTGGCGAAGGGTTAAATATGGGGGGCAGGAGGGACAACTGCAAAGGGGATTGTATATGGGGGGCAACTGAATGGGGAGTTAATGGGGTTAAATATTGGGGGGGGGGAGTATTGCAAGAGGGGAATTCGGAAGGTTAAGTTGAGCACTGCAAAGGGGAATCGTTTGGGCTTGTGTATGGGGGGACAATTGAATGGGGAGGGGGATATTGCAAGGGGGGAATCAGGAGGAGTTAAGGGGGGGGGGGGACACACTGCAAAGGGGGAATGGGTAGGGGTTAATGATGGGGGGACAACATCGTAAGTAAGGCAGGAACGATGAAGGGGAGGTGGGAGCCGTTCAGGGGGTGGAGAGAGGGTTAAATAGGGGGGGTGGGGGGGACACACACACACAACTCCTTGGGGTCAGCCGCGGGGTGGGCGCCGGGCTGAGCCGCGCTGTCTCTCCGCAGGGACGAAGGTGCGGACGGAGGACGAGAAAGAAGAAGAAGGAGGAGGAGGAGGAGGAGGAGGAGGATGAAGCCGAGGAGAGCGGCGTGACCGAGCGGCGGGCTGCGGGCCAAGGCTCGCACGCTCCAACGCCGCGTCCGCCCGGCCCGCCCCCCCCCTCCCCTTCTCCTTTAACCCCCCCCCCCCCTCCAGCAACCCTCTGAAGTGAGAGGGGTGGGTGTGCGGGGGAGCAGAGCGCTGGCGGAGGGCCCAGCCCGGCTTCCCCGCCTCTATATAAACACACATTGACTTTTTACTCAAACCCACATTGAGTGAGAGAGAGAGAGAGAGGGAGAGGGAGAGCGAGAGAGCGAGGAGGGGGGGGGATACGCCGAGGCAGCCCTGCCTCCCTCCCTCCCTCTTGACGGGAGTCCTGTGAAAAGTGTGGGGCGAACAAATCCCGCCGTATAGATACCGATAGATATTTACAGAGCTAGATTGATCCATCTATCAGCCAGAGATACCCGGCGGCCCGCCACGCTCCGTGTGTGTAGATCCATACATAGCGCTATTTGAGTTCTTCCATCATCTCTCCGGCTCTTTGCTGACTTATTTGATGATTTTTTAGCAAGTTTTTTTTTTTATTATTATTATTTTTTATTTTTATTTTTTTAAATCTCGCTCCATTTTTTTTTTCATTTTTCCCATTTTTTTTCCTTTTTTTCCTCCTTTTTTCCCACTTTTTTCTTTTTTTTTCCTCCATTTTTCCTTCTTTTTCCCTTTTTTATCCTTTCTTTTTCTCCTCTTTTCTTTTTATTCTTCTTTTTCCTCCCTTCTTTTTTCCTCCTTATTCCTCTTTCCCCCTTTCCTTTCCTTTCCTTTCCTTTCCTTTCCTTTCCTTTCCTTTCCTTTCCTTTCCTTTCCTTTCCTTTCCTTTCCTTTCCATTCCCTTGATTTCTCCTCCCTTTCCCCTCCCTCCTTACCCCCTTTTTATTCCACTCTTTTTTCTTCCCCCTTTCCTTTTCTTCCCCTTCTTTTCCCTCCTCTTATTCCTTCTTATTTCCCCCCCCCCTCCCACTGTGTGTGTGTGTGTGCTTTGAAAGCGAGCGGGAGCAGCAGAGCATCCGCACTTGGACTTTTTTTTTTTGTGGTGTGGGGGGGGGAGGGGGAACTTTATTTCTTTTTCCTTTCCCCCTTTTTAAACTCTTTTTGTCCCCCCCCCCCCCCGACTTTTTGCACTCCCCCCCCATTACCTTTTGCGGGTAGGGGGAGGTTGGGGGGGGGGAGGAGGGGGGGGGGGGGGCTGAGCGTTGTGCTTATTTTCCCCTTCTCCCCCCTCTTTCCTTTTTATTCGCCTCCATCCCTCTGTCAAACTGACGCCGGGCAAGAGCAAACTTTTTGCAGAGGGAACGGAGCAAAAACCGCTTTTAGCCTCGTTCCATATATACATATATATTTTTTAATTCATTTTTTTTTAAATTCTTTTTCTTATTTTTTTTTTTTTTACTATTTTCTCGCATTTTCCGTACTGTTCTCCTACCAAAACCGGGGGCTTTCCCGCCCCCTCCCTCCTTTTCCAACTCACCCCCCCCCCCCTCATCCCAACTCGGACCCCCCAGGCAGGGTCGGCTGCGCTCTCCGCGCTCTCCCTCCGCTTTATTCCCCCCCTCGTGTCTGTGTGTGTGCGTGCGGGTGCGAGCGCGGTGCCTGTCAAGGGGCTGTTTCTCTCCCCACCCTCCTCCTCCTCCTTCTTCCAAATATGCTTTTTGAAAGTTTTGATCTCGTCTCGGCACTGGCTACCCTCGCGGCGTGCTTGGTGTCACTGACTTTGCTGCTGGCCGTGTCCCAACAGTTGTGGCAGCTCCGTTGGGCTGCCACCCGCGACAAAACCTGCAAGCTACCAATCCCTAAAGGCTCTATGGGATTCCCTTTAATCGGAGAAACCTTCCACTGGCTCCTGCAGGTAAGGAGGATTCCCTTCCCTCCGGTTGGGAATGGATTTATATTCATTTATTTCCCTACCCTTCCCCCCCCTCCTTCCACTTCTATCTCCGTCCTCTGTTCCCCAAATATTTTCTTCTCTTTGGACGTCGGGCTGCTATTGCATCATGCGAGATGGGGACGGGGGTGGTTGTGACTCGGGGGGGCACCCGGCTTGGCCCGACTCCCCATCTCCCCCTTATTCTGGTGCTACGGCTCCGAGACCGCACGGCGGTGCTGGGTTCCCCCGGTGGGGACCGCTCGGAGCCGGGCAGCGTGGTAGGAAAATGCTCCTGGAGACGGGAGGTGAGGGGGGTTCTCCCCGATCCTCTCTTTGGCCCTTTTCCATCCCCCAGGCGAAATTGAGGATAACGATTAAAAAAGATAGAGAAAAAAAACCCCAGGCTAAGCCAACCAACCCGCGGGGGTGTCATTGCCGGCGTGGTGGCGAGGAAAGGGGGGTCCCCGGTTTAAGAGCCCTCCATGGGGTAGATGGGGAGCTGCTCCCGGTGCCGGGGGAAACCCGCGGAGGTAATGGGGAGATTAACCCAGGATTAACCTCGCTAAGTGCCCGAGAGGCGGCGGGCGGAGAGGGATCCCCCTCGGAGGAAGGGCGGCTGCCAAAATAACGATCGTCGGAACAAAAATAGAGAGGGGAGGAGGTCAGGAGGTGCCCCGATGCCGGCATGGGGGGCAACCCGCGGCTTTCAGGAGGGAACCCCCGAAGTAAACGAGTCCTTGCGTTTCCCATTCTCTCTCCCTCCTTCCCTCCGAGCCTTTGGGAAAGGATGCTCCCCGCAAAAAGGGGAGAGATTCCCATTGACGGCACCGGCACGGGATGCCGGAACCCTTGCGGGGCGGCTCCGCAGCGCGGCCGCGGAAAGGCAGCGAGGTGCGGGTTGAACGGTTCGATTCGTCCCGTTCGGTTCGGCCCGGTCCGGATCCAAGCCCGAAATGAGAGCCGTGAGTCCCTCCGGCGGATCCGAAGGGGTTAACGGCACGCTCTCAATAGGGCTTTATTTTTTAAAGAAATTTATCAGATTTTTACAGGGGGACCAGAAAAGGGTTCTCGCTTTTCCACAGGCTCCATCCAAACAGAGCGCAAGGGCTAAAAATACAAAAAAATTTTGTATAAATTGGACTCCATTCGAAAGTTCTCCCCGCATAAAGGTCCTCTTTGTGCTGCCCTGGAAATGGTGTACAAATAACTCTTTATTAATGCCACAAAAAGGACTTTTTAATTATATTTACGCAGATCAAGAAACGGGGTCACCTGAACATCTGAAAATCACAACCGCGCTTTTGTTTCAAAATAAACACACGCGCGCTGCGCTGCTCGCGGGGTCCTCCCAGCCCGATTCGGCTTTGGGGAGGGGGAAAGGAGGGAGGTGTGTGTGTGGGGGGGGGGAAACCGGCTCGTCTCCCCCTTCTCCATCCCCGGCTCCATCCGGCTGTTCGCCGACAAAAGCCCTGGGAGCATGTGGGAAAGTTATTAAAGGGCTGCGCGGATCTGCAGATCGAGTTAAGCAAAGCGCAGCCTTTCGAGTAAATTGAGTCTGGGTGGAGGAAGGAAAAAAAGAGGGGGGGTGGGGGGTGGGGGGGGGGGGGGGAAAGGGGGGGGGAGGGAAGGGAATGAAAAAAGGGGGGGAAGTGGGAAAGGAAAGGAATAAAGGGGAAATGGAAAGGAAATAAAAAGGGGAAGGGAAAAGAAATGGGAAAGGGGAAGAAAAAAAGAATAGGGAGGAAAAGAAAAAGGGGGAGAAAAAAAAAAGAGGAAAAAGTGGTTAAAAAGAGCCCGGGGAGGCAAAAGGTGGAAACAGGAGGTGGCGGATGGCGCTGCCTGCAGCGCGGTGCGGTACCCACCATCCCAGCTGGGTGACCCCCATTGCCCCCCCCCCCCCCAGTCCCACGACTCATTCTGGGGTGTCCGCGTGGAAAAAAACCCACCCGAATCTGTGCGGAGGGGCTTCAAGGAGCGCTGATTTTAAAGGGAAACCCGGTAGAGGGGGGGGGGGGGGGGGGTTTAAAAGGGGAGGGAGGTGGGGGGGGGGGGAACACACGCGGTCCAAGCGCCGCGTCCCCATCCCCATGGCCGTGTCCCCATCCCCGCGCATCCCCGCAGGGTTCGTGCTTCCAGTCTTCGCGACGGGAGAAATACGGCAACGTGTTCAAGACGCACCTTTTGGGGCGGCCGCTGGTGAGGGTGACGGGAGCGGAGAACGTGCGGAAGATTCTGATGGGGGAACACCACCTGGTGAGCACCGAATGGCCGCGCAGCACCCGCATGTTGCTGGGACCCAACACCGTGGCCAACTCCATCGGGGACATCCATCGGCACAAGAGGAAGGTGAGGAGGACCCCACGCGTGTCCGCGGGGTGCGTGGGGTGCTGCCGGGGGGGCTTAGAAAGGGGGGTTGAGGGGGGGGGATTGCTTTCCCTTCTTCCTCTCTCCGCTCTCTTCTTCTCTCTCCCAGCCGACCCACTTAGCGTGGGAGGTCCCGCGTGGGTTCCCCCCTCCCTCTGCGTGCGCGCTCGGAGCCTTTGAGGAATTTAAAAGGGCGATGGAATAGGAAAAAGGAGATCGGGGAGGATGGTGGCACCAGGGGGTTTCCCCTCGTTCTGCTGTTTCAGAGGGAGGATTGTCCCTGTGATCACCCGCCGCTTGTCGCCTCCGAGCCAACCCGCGGGCGTGACACGCGTGGAGTGGGTTGGAGGCCGAGCGTCGGCACGGCGCGCTCTTAAAAGGGCGATGCGCACGGGCTTGGGGGGCCCACCGCGGAGCGGCTCCGGGGTGTGGGGCAGAGAAACGTGGCTCCAATGTAACCAGGCTGTGCTGGAGGGGTGTTATGTGCAGACTGCGTTCTTGCTGGGGGGTTCTGGCGGTGCTGAACGTTGCAATGGGTTTTAGGGCAATTGGGGTATTGATGTGGGTCTGGGGGTGGAGTGTGGGGCACCGGGGTGGCTGGGAGGTGGTCAGTCTCTCCTGGAGGCTCATCTCGTCTCCCCCCTTGGTGCTCCTCTTGTCAGGCTGAAACCCACAACAGTAGGGACAGTCAGGTTTTTGGGGGCTGTGAGCCCCTGTGGATGTGGGGAATCAGAATCAGCCCCTCCACCCTCCCAGAGGTAAATCCTGCAGGAAAAGGCAGAGGGGGACAGTGTGGTGTGGCAGCTTTCATATCCCTTTCGTGGTGGGTGAGACTGTTTCCCAGTTGGGTGGGGGCTGGGGGTTAATTTATGGGTGGTTGATGTTGAAGCATTGGGAGAGCACGGCTGTACGCAGAGCCTCAGCGCTGCCTTTACCCCAATGCAAACTCCTCTCTGTGCCTCAGCAGGATTTCCTATTTCATCCTATGTATTTCTACAAAAGCCCAACCCCTTCACTTCTCTTTTCCCTCGGGGGAGAGAGTGGGATAACAGCCATCGGTGGTCCCTATTTGTCACATTTCTTAACACCATGCTGAAGTGCTCCCACTCGGTGCATGCGATCACACAACTCCTTGGGCTGCTTCTTTGAGTCTTATGGGAGGAGAAATCCTTCCCAACTTCCCTGTGCAAACAAAAGGGCAAGGTGCATGGTCTGCCTCCATCACAGAGGGCTGGGGATGGCAGGGAGGGTGTGCAGGGACATGGGAGCCGCTTTGGGCTCTGTATTAAAGAGCAAACACTCTCAAGGGCTGGGGATGCTGTTAAGCAGATGTTGAGCTTTCTATTCCAGCTGCACAGGGTTGGTGTGATGGGCTCAGTTGGCTGCTTCACTTTCCTTGCAAAATGAGAGATTATTCCTATTCCTTCACTTGGTCCCCTTTGCATTACTGCTATTATGAGGCTGAGCATCTGCACCCTTTCCCATGTGCCAACCACCCAGGGCTGAGTTGTGCATCCAGAGACAACTTCTAGTTGTGCAAACCAGCTTCTAACAGGAAGAAAACAGCTCTCTTTGCACCCAGTGAGATGGCAAAGTGGCAGATTTAAGTTTCTTTTCCAGGCCAGGTGCCTTCTACCAACAAGAAATCAACAGCACTTCTTCTGTTCGTTAGCCCTGAGCTTCTACTGCTGTTAATTAGCTGCTAATTCAGCTCTCCCTATCCCAGCTGTGAGGAGGAAGCACCACATTTGGCATTTCAGCTTGCTGCTTCTCTGTAGGTTGTTTTCTTGGGTTCCTGCTCCGCGCTTCCTTGCAGGGAGCTGAGCAGAACCTGCAGGCAGAAGCCCTCAGAAGGGAAGCTGTTATCAGAGAGAAATGCTCAGAGATTCAGAGCCTTGTTTCCATCAGCAGATGCTCCTTCATCATTCCCTGGCTGTCCAGCTGAGCTCTCCTCTTGCTGGGACAGATTGCCATTGAGACAACAAGCTCCTCAATGGGTGCTCAGGAAGAACAGTGCCGTATTAACCTGAAGGCAACTCTGCTCTCCTATCCTTGATTACTTCTGTCCTGCAGGAAGCTGTCAAAGTTAAAGCAAGCTGGAAAAAGCTTTTCTTTTGGGATATATGGGCTCTCCAAGCTTTACTAGAGCAGGGATCTCTGCCTTCATAGGGAGGTGATGGCTTATGGAGTGGGCAGGAGGGTTTGCATGCATCATGGCCTTTATTACAGATGTCGTTAGTGGTGGCTCCGTGCTTGGCTCCAGATGAAGCTGCTCGATAAGAACAGTTTACAAGCAGTAAAACAAAGCAACCTCAAACCTTTCAGCCTCCCTCCTGAGATAGATGTGTCTGCTGGGGGGTTGTTACCCTGCTGTGGGGTACAGAGCTGATGATGCTGGAGGTGGATCAGGGCCACCCGTGCTGAAGTGAAGGCAATTTGTTACTTTGCCATGGCACTTTTGTCCCTAGATCACCTTGTGGGGAGGAGCAGCTATATGGCTGAGCATGGTTTAGAGGTGGTGCCTAAGGAGGTTGTGGATGCCCCATCCCTGCAGGCATTCGAGGCCAGGCTGGATGTGGCTCTGGGCAGCTTGGTTTGGTTGCTGGAAACCTTGCAAGTAGCAGGGGGGTTTGAAACCAGATTAGCATTGTGATCCTTTTCAACTCCAGACCGTTCTACGGTAGATACCATAGGGGGAAGGATGCTCATCATCAGAGGGAGCAAGCTGCTGTCCTGTAGGGACCTATAGAGGATGGGTGGCTGGTGACAGTGCCTTGGGTCTCTCCCATTCTGCTCTTTTTGGTGGCAGAGCCACGCCACTTCTTCTGTCTGAACTTGGGTGGCACCCTGTCCAAACATGGCTGCTCGCACTCAGTCCATTCCACATCTCTCCCAATGGATGCCTTCAGTTCCTATTCACGAAACCCTAATCAGCATACTTTGCTTTTTGGCCTTACGTGTGTTTCGGAAGCGTGGATCCTTGTGTCTCCATACCTACAGTGAAGGCAAGGCAAACTGTGCCACGGGTAGCGTGCGTTCTGGTTTTATAGGATTTCAGGCAACCCTGGGATTGGGATTTGTGGCAGCCCTGTCCACAGCAAGAGCTGGAACTCGAAGATCCTCGTGGGTCCCATCCGACTCTGTATGTTTTATGATCCTTACGGTTCCTCTTGGCCATTCAAGGATGAAATGAATGTTGGGAGGTTGTTGGGAAGCTGACGTTCAGCAAAGAGTGAGGTGCTCCCGTGATGCTGCACAGCATCTGAAGGGAATGGGAACTGGGAATGGGAAGCTTTAGGGCAAGGGAAGGAGTCTCCCAGTGCTGGCAGTGCAGCAAGGTAGGGAAAGGTGGGATGCTGATGCTTCTTGGGAGCACTCAGCCTTGGCAGGAGAACTCTGGACTGACCGGGTCCGTGCTGTGTTCCAGCATCGTAATCTCAAAATAGGCCCAGCTGGCTTAAAAAAAGGAAAAGACAGAATAAAATCAAAGCAATCCGTGGGCTGGGTAGACATCCTAGACCCAGAGACTCGAGGAGGAAGCAGACAGTGGTGCAGAGAAACGGCCTGTTTTGTCTCACTGTCCAAAACTACATCATTCATTAACACACCACAATTAATGTTCTGCCTCGGAGGCATACAAGTGTTGAGCTTATTAGCACCAAGTAGAAAGGTCTGAGGCTTTAATATAGTTTGCGAGAGGATTAAGAACACAAAAGGGGCCATAAATTTACAACCAAATATAAACCAGCTGCTGTGGGCAGGGCTGGGGGGAGGGAGGGGGTGGAGGAAGGAGGGATGGGAGCAGCGGGTGCTGTTTCCCCACTGCCAAACCCCCTCACCCATGCTGTTAAGAGACGTTGATTACTTTTTGGCATCCCCACCTCGCCACCCTCCCCAGTAGGAATCGGAGCTGTCCCCTTTCCAGCCCAGCCCACCCATATCGCCCATCGGGTCAGATCTATGGGCAGGGGTCCAGCTGGATTGGTCGTTCTCTCAGCACGTTGGCATCGAGCCCCTTCTCTCCATCACGGGCTGCTGCCCTGAGAGCTGTAACTCACGGGCAAAAGGCTGTAGGGGCTGGAGAAAAAGGCTCTCATTGATGTTGAAGGGCTCCGGTTGGGGAAGAATTTGTCGGTTAGGTTGGCTCATTGACTTTAGACCAAATAGTGCTGTCATCTACGGCGGTGTAAATCCAGAGTCATTCCAATGGATTTTAAAAAAAAGGCAAAAAAAAAAAAGCAAAGTGCAGGCATTCCTGGCTGAGATACAAATGCCCTGCGTGCTCCAACCCCTCTCCGAGGAGCTGTGCTGAGGCTGAATGCGGTACAACCCCAATGCCACCTGAGGCTCTGTCATCGCTTTGGGCTTGGTCTGAAGCCAGAAGAGTCCTCATTGATGGCCTGCAGGATGAGATGTG
Source organism: Excalfactoria chinensis (assembly GCF_039878825.1). Lineage (NCBI taxonomy): Eukaryota > Metazoa > Chordata > Aves > Galliformes > Phasianidae > Excalfactoria > Excalfactoria chinensis. The sequence continues at coordinate 1,045,384 of NC_092828.1, read as the reverse complement.
ATGGCCATAAGTTGTGCCGCCACAACGGGTGAGGTTTGGGTATTGGGACATAGTTCTTCCAATTAGCTGTCAGCCATTGGCACAGCAGCCCAAGGGAATGATGAGGTCACCATCCCTGGAGCTGCTTCGGAATCAAGGAGATGTGGCACTGAGGGATGTGATCAGTGGGCAGAGTGGGATGGGTTGGGGTTGGGCTTTGAGCTCTTTGCCAACTCTAATGATTCTATCTATTCTCATCCCGGTACGATGCACCAACATCTTGCAGAGCTGTCCTTGAGATTTCCATGGCAGAGCTGAGATTTCCCTGCAGCTCGAGGAAGGGCTTTTCCAAACATCTTCCCCTTTTCCTGCTCTGACAAAGCATACTTGGAAAGTCATATTTGTTTCTTTGTGATGGAGCGGGCCGTATCACGAGGCAGGTGCTTCCCTCCCAGCTCAGTTCTTTGCCACTGACATCTTCTCTCTCTTCCCCTCATGTTCTATTTCCCATTTGAGGAGTGGTGACAACGTATAAAGTGATTTTTGCTGTCCCCAAATGCACTGCTGCCCCATGAATGAATGGGTACGGACCAGAAAAGGGGGTGATGTGGGCTCATAGGCGCTGAAAAACCACAGCATATTTAGATAACTCCATAATGAAGGCCAGAAAGCCTCAATCGCTGAGAGTAACTGCATTTTACTGTTGCTGGCACTGGAATTATGATTATTGCCATTATTTTCAGGTGAGACAGATGAGATGCTGAGATGTACAGTATCTTGCTTCTTTTCCGTCTGTGCATCACCCAGAGCTGCTCATATTGGGGGACAGGAGCTGAAAAGTGTGGCTAAATGAGCCCAGGTTCCTCCCTTGATGGAGGGATGGCAGGAGAATGTGGGGCAAGAGATATCCTCAAGTCCTGCATTTGGTTGGGTGTGTTTCTTCCCCTCATCTTAACATGGGGAGGAAAGGGATCATAGAATAACTGAATGACTTGGGTCGGAAGGGACCTCAAGGATCATCAGCTCCCACCCCCTTGCTGCATGCAGGGCAACTGACCTTCATATCTAAAACTAGACCAAGCTGCCCCATCCAACCTGGCCTTCAACACCTCCAGGGATGGATGGAGCACCCACAGACTCTCTGGGCAGCTGTTCCAGTGCTTGCCCACTCTTTGGGAGAAGAAATGTTTCCTAACATACAATCTGAGATATAGGGAGAAAGAGCGTGGTCTGGGACATCGCTTGGGATGCTTCCCCAAGGTCTGTGGGTACCCAATTGGTTGTGAAAACATCCCTGTGCCAATCATGCCTTCGTTCTGCTGGGTAGAAGCTCTGAGCAACCAGACTGGATGAGATGTGGGTGTCAGATCCCAAATTCTCCTTCTGGAGGGGAAGAATGGAAAACTGCTCCTCTTTGCCCTGATGGTTGTGCTTGGATGGGGAGGCTTGGCCAGGGCCGAGCATCATTCCTGCTAATTATTCTTCATCCTAGCTGCTAAATGAAGCTTTTTTCTAAGTTCTGCTTGAATGTCCCCTCCTCTTGGGTATGGTTTAAGGATGGGGATGGGGTATTTTCCATACGGGACCGGGGGCTGCTCACTGCCACCTCTGCGGGGGATGGCGGAGCTGAGGCACCGGGAAGGAATTTTCTGCCTTAGGAAAGCCATAAATCTTTAAATATCCTGTTTGCACTGTGAGACGGATTCGGAAGTTTCCAGCTGAGTGCTGGGGTCTCCCTGGACAAATGTGGGTGGGTGTGAGCGTTACCCCCACAGCAAACAGATCCTCCAAAAGGGCGGCTTTTTGAGGCCGTACCAAAGATGTGCAAAAACGAGGGTCCTTCTTAGCACCTCTAGGAGATGCTACCGACCCCCCCCTTTTTACAGGTACCCCCACTTAGTGCTGTTTTTTGCTTCTTGGCTGCTCGGGAGGAACTTTTTGCAGCGCTGCTCCTCGGTTGGTCTTCACTAGAGGGCGCAGGGATTTTAGGCTAGAAGCGCTGCAAGGGCTGTCAGGGAAAGCTGGCTGGCTTTTCCTCCTTTTTAATCAACTGGAAAGATGCAGGGTTGAACTGGAGGTGACTGGAAGGGGATCCAGACTTGTGTCTGGCTGGGGAAGGATCTGCTGACATCTGGGATTAGGCGGCGTGGAGCGCAGTGACGCCAGGTTTGCAGCCGGACGGGGCCAGAGCAGCCCCATAGCAAAAGGACAGCTCACAAAAAGAAAAAAAGAGCAAAAGAAAAAGACCCAAACCCACCAATTCTAAATGCTCGCTGTTTTCAGGCTGCTGACCTCGGCGTGGGTTCCTTTTCTTTTTCTCTCCTAGTGTTTCCTCTTCTGCCATTGCTCCTTAGGATGGTTTGGCGCAATGGGATCAGAGGTGTTCCTGGGAATGTGGGGCATGTCCCTTACTGGGAGAGATGCTGAGCAGGGATGAGAAAGGATGGGATTTAAACCAGATTGGGAGTAGCTTCTCCCACCTCATTGCACGAACGCTGTCAGCTCTGCCTGAGTGTCACAGCTCCTTCCAGGCTTAAAAATAGCTCTGGAAGTGCAGAGGGGCACTGAAGTGCAAAGGAGCACCAAAAGCAGCAGCCAAACCATAACTCTCACCCTCTTCATGGTCACTCCATGGCTCGTTCATTCAGCCTCCCCGTGGTTCATTCATTTCCCAGCTCCATTCATTCATTCCTTCATAGACAACCAGGGACGGCTGGCTGTCTGCAGGCACATCTGTCTGCCTGTCCTCTTGCATCTTCTTTATCCCCTCACGTCTTCTCTGTCTTTCCCAGCCCTCCTCCCACAAACATGCCACTATTCCTGCCCCTCTGCATGGGGTGTGATGAGTTCTACCAAGGTCTCAGCCCTGAAGGTATTCAAGGCCAGGCTGGATGTGGCTCTGGGCAGCCTGGTCTGGTGGCTGGCAACCCTGCACATAGCAGGGGGATTGAAACCAGATGATCATTGTGGTCCTTTTCAACCCAGGCCATTCTATGATTCTGTGGTACTATGATTCTCAGCCCAGGCAGTGCGTTATGAAGCAGCAATTGTCGATCCTCCCACCCTCCCTGCTAGGGGACAGAGGTGTTATTTCACCAAACAACTTCCCAGCTGAACGCTGAACTTGAGCAATGGAGGGGGTTGCAGCCAGGAAAATGTTACCTTTCCCTTTTGAGTGCTGACTGCGGAGGAAATTCTCACATTTACAGCTTCGGCACTCATGGAAAGAGTGGGGGAGGCTTTGGTTTTTCTCCTTTACTCCTTGGTTTGATAACTTTGCAATCCCCCTCCCACCCCAGGAGCCCGGCCACCGATGGAGGCTCTCAGCTCGCTCCTGGGGAGCTGGCTTTCATTTGATTTCTCCCGGAGGCCTGGCATGCATGCGGCGGTGCGTGCGTGCAAGCCCGCCGTGTAGGGAGGTTAATAAAAAATAAACAAACAGCACTTTTTCCTCCGGTGCACTCTGGGAGGGATGCGGCGGGGGATGCCGAATGAAAGCGCGTGCTGTGGGGCTGCGCTGATGGGAGGGGGGGGGAATGGGGGACATTCCTGGCATTTCTCAGCTCCTCGCGCAACACGCGGGCTCGGGCCCAAATTGGAGGAAGGAGCCGTTAGCATGGGGGCCTGGGGAGGCCCGCTCCTGAGCTGTGTTTACTTGCAGAGCTTAAATTAATAGTGTCTGCTGACATCAGTTTTTAGCCCGGCTTCCCAAGGAAATGAGCTGTGTGCGATCGCAGGCTCTGCGTGCGTGCGTGCATGCTTCTTCTACCCAAAGTTCAGACAGGTTTTGAAGAGGTCCTAAAGGTCTTGATAGAATTCTCCCATCCATGGGGGAGCTCAAGGCCAGGTTGGATGGGCCCTGGGCAACTTGAGTTGGTGGGGGGCAACCAGCCCATGACACGTGGAGCAAGGTTGCCCAAGGGGATTGTGGATGCCCCATTCCTGCAGGCATTCAAGGCTAGGCTGGATGTGGCTCTGGGCAGCCTGGTCTGGTTGTTGGAAACCCTGCACATAGCAGGGGGTTGAAACCAGATGATCATTGTGGTCCTTTTCAACCCGAGCCATTCTGTGATTCTATGAAGTGGTTAGAACTGGATCATCTTTAAGCTCTCTTCCAACCCAACTGGTCTATGATTCTATGGAAACCTTTGTTTGTGTTTGTGCACAGCCCAACAATTGGAATCCCCATGGAAGAGCTGCATTTGTAGTATTCAGCATATGGGATGAATGAGCTGGGACACATGGAACTATAGGGAAGTTCTCCTTCCATCCTGCTGTGTGTAGGGTGCGCTATCTCATATCATAGAATCATGGAATCATAGAATGGCCTGGGTTGAAAAAGACCACAATGCTCATTTAATTTCAACCCCCCTGCTATGTGCAGGGTCACCCACCACCAGATCAGGCTGCCCAGAGCCACATCCAGCCTGGCCCTGAATGCTTCCAGGGGTGGGGCATCCACAGACTCCTTGGGCAACCAGTGCGTCACCACCCTCTGAGTGGTCAGCATCCTCCCATCCTCAGCTCACTGCTGGAGGATCACAGGGCACCACGTTATTGCTGATGATGGGGATCAGCCTATGGAGGATTGCCCATGGTGGATCCCCATCAGCCCTTCTTGGCATCTGTTTTAGAAACTAGTGACTCTTGATAAATTCTGGATGATGACAAATCTGCTTAGCACGGGGGATCTGCGATGTTCATTTCTATGGGCAGAAGTGGGCTGTTAGAAAAGGTAAAGAGGAGGATGTTCGGGCTCCATAGAATCCTCTGCTCACTCTTCTGTAGGTTTTCTCCAAAATCTTCAGCCACGAGGCTCTGGAAAGCTATCTCCCCAAGATCCAGCTGGTGATCAAAGACACCCTGCGGGCTTGGAGCAGCAACCCTGATCCCATCAATGTCTACCACGAGGCCCAGAAGCTCACCTTTCGCATGGCCATCCGTGTCCTGCTGGGCTTCCGCATCCCCGACGAGGAGCTCAACCGTCTCTTTGAGGTCTACCAGCAATTTGTGGAGAACGTCTTCTCCTTACCTGTGGATCTGCCCTTCAGTGGCTACAGGAGGGTAAGGGCTTTGGGCTGAGCCCTCCACCAGCTGGTAGCATCGATGTGGGATTAGGGGGGGGTCTGGGTAATCCCTACCTCTGTGTGTTCTTGATTGGGATGGCTCTCACCATCTGATGTCTTTTGGGCTACAAAGTGCTGTTTTGGTAGAGAGGGAGATGCATTCTTAGGTACTTCAGAGCATCGGGTGCTCCGTGGCGCAATGCAATGGGGAATACGTTTGGGATTTGCTCAGATTCATCGAGTTATTTACTTCATTACCACACTAGTTTGATTTTTTTTTTGTCTGTGGGAGCCTTCTACTATCAATACGCTGCCCACCAACTGGGCAAAACAGACTGGCAGCACTTCAAAGTATTGTTCTAGTTCTTCCAGGCAAAAGATTCTTCTGTGCAAAGATGCAAAATGAGAGAACGTAACAACAAATCAGTGGAGCTTTTATTTTTCATTGGGAATATTGGCTAGTAGCAATATGAGTTATTTATTTATTTATTTATTTATTAGTCACCACAGATGTTATTGTTATTTGATCTCGTGAATGAACCCAACTGTTGATAGCCCCAAAAGGTTGGGTTTGCATTAGGGAGGCCAAGCACTACAATTGCTTGGGAAGCCCGTTCTCCTTCCAGGAAGAAGATCCTCTTGGATGAATTGGCCTTCCTTAAAGAGACGATTTTCCCAGGGACTTCTTGTATCCCAGGGAAAGAAGGGTTGTGAACTGCAGCAGCACTGGGGCTCCCACATCACAACTGCCATTTACACGGCGGTGCTGATTGTTCACACCTGTAATCTCGCATGCTTGAGGCTTGCTCCTCCTTGCTGGAGAATGACTCCAGCATTTTTGTACTCCTGTCTGAGCACCTGCAACAGCAGTTTGATTCCATAACCACATCCTGCTTGAGCACGTCTCCCTCTCCACCTTATATGCCGTATACAAGAGACATACAGGGTGGGGATGGCAATGATGGTGTTGAGCCTTACAAGGTCTGATGGTTCCTGCTCCACAGGGCATCCGGGCACGTGAGACACTGCAAAAAGGACTGGAGAAAGCCATCCAGGAGAAACTGCAGAACACACAGGGTAAGGACTACGCCGATGCACTGGACATCCTGATAGAGAGCGGCAAAGAACATGGCAAGGAGCTCACCATGCAGGAGCTGAAGGTAAAGGTCTTCCCATTGCCACCTTGGGGCTTCCTGAACAGCAAAGCTGGTGCACGAGGGATTTCGGGGGGGCAGAGCTGGGATGGGTTTTCAGACTTGTGGGTCCCCATTGTGTTTGTAGATCCCACACCCTGGTGGAGCACGGTGCCAACAAGCCAGTTGCTTTCCCACAGGCTGTATTTATTTGCAGACTCATCCCTTACTAAAAAGCACTGCCAGCAAATACGAAAAGATCATACAAGCATGCTGAAGCTTTCAGCCCTGAACAACCTCAACTCTCTACCTGTGCAGTCCCCTCTTTAGTGTGTATGAGCCCTTGACAGGTTATTATTTGCAGCAGAGTCATGGCATCATAGAATAGTTTGGATGTGAAGGGACCTTAAAGCCCACTCAGCCCCATCTCCTGCCATGGTCTAATTGCTCCCCACCAGCTCAGGCTGCCTGCAGCTCCATCCATGGCCTTGGGCTCAGCCAGGGATGGGGCAGCCAAAGCTCTTAGGGCAGCCTGTGCCTCGTTGCTCTCCAAGTAAAGAATTTCTTCTTAACATCTAACCAGAATCTCTGCTCATTTTAGCTTAAAACCATTCCCCTTTATCCTATTGCTATCAGGCTGTGTAAGAAGTCACTATCCCCCCTGTTTATAAGCTCCCTTCAAGTACTGGAAGGCTGCAATGAGGTCTCCCTTGTGCCTTCTCTTCTAATGCATGGCCAGGCACTGGTACAGCTGCCCAGGGAGTGATGGAGTCACCATCCCTGGAGGTGTTTAGAAACACTCCACTGGCACTGAGGGACATGGTCAGTGAGCATGGTGGGGTGGGTTGGAGTTGGACTTGGTGATCTTAAGAGATCTTTTCCAACCTCAGTGATTCTCTGATTCTCCAGACTGAACACTCCCCACTCTCTGCTATGTTCCCATAGTGGAAATGCTCCAGCCTTTGAGCACCCTTGTGGCCTCCTCTAGTTCTGATCCAAATCACAGAATCATAAAATGGCCTGGGTTGAAAAGGACCACAATAATAATCTGGTTTCAACCTCCCTGCTATGTGCAGGGTTGCCAACCACCAGACCAGGCTGCCCAGAGCCACATCCAGCCTGGCCTTGAATGCCTGCAGGGATGGGGCATCCACAGCCTCCTTGGGCAACCTGTTCCAGTGAATCACCACCCTCTGGGTGAAAAACTTCCTCCTAATAGCTAATCTAAACCTCCCCTGTCTCAGTTTAAAACCATTCCCCCTTGTCCTATCACCATCCACTCTTGCAAGCAGCCGTTCCCCCCTCCTGTTTTTATGTTCCCTTTAAGTACTGGGAGGCCACAGTGAGGTTCCCTTAGAGCCTTCTCTTCTCCAAGCTAAACAAGCCCAGTTCCCTCAACCTTCCTTCATAGGAGAGGTGCACCAGCCCTCTAATTTCCAATGTCCACTGTTACCTGGGATGCAAGGGCAAGAATGACCCATGGCAGACTGCAACAGCCCATATGCCTACCCCATCATACCACATCTGTCTGTGTGTCTGTCCGTATGTCCTTCCAGCCTCACCCACTGTGTCTTATCCCCTCTCAGGACGGCACCCTGGAGCTCATCTTCGCTGCCTACGCCACTACGGCCAGTGCCAGCACCTCTCTCATCATGCAGCTGCTCAAACACCCGCGGGTGCTGGAGAAGCTGCGGGAGGAGCTGCGCAGCAAAGGCATCCTGCACAATGGTTGCATCTGCGAGGGATCCCTGCGCCTAGACAACATCAGTGGCCTCCACTACCTGGACTGTGTCATCAAGGAGGTGCTTCGCCTCTTCACCCCCATCTCCGGCGGGTACCGGACGGTGCTGCAGACCTTTGAGCTGGATGTGAGTGTTTCCATATAGCTGTGTCTTTTGCAGAGCATGCTTGAAGCTGATTTAGAGGAGGGGTGGGAAGGATAAACTGGGTTCTGCTGGTGGCACTGGGTGGACAGAGATTAGATGCACTTAGGATGTCAAACTGGGGACTGCTATGGTGCTTCCAATGGAATGGGATGGTTCATTCTGGAGAACAGGACTCTCAGAAGAGACCTTATGGATGTCTGAAGGGAGGTTGGAACAAGCCTCTGCTCCCAGGTAGCAGCAACAGAATGAGAGGTGATGGCCTCAAGTTGTGCCAGGGAAGGGTCAGGTTGGATATTAGGAGAAATTTCTTCTCTGAAGGAGCAATCAGGCACTGGCCCAGCTGCCCAGGGAGGTGTTCCAGAGCTGTGGAGATGTGGCACTGAGGGACATGGTCAGTGGGCATAGTGAGGATGGGTTAGACTTGGACGTGGTGATTTCAGAGGTGCTTTCCAGCTTTAATGGTTCTGCAATTGTAAAGTTGTCTTCCTGCTCCCTCTCTCTGTACAGCGCTGTTGACCCTCTCTGCTCTTCTCTTCCCTTCTCCCCTCCCCTCCATAGGGTTTCCAGATCCCCAAGGGCTGGAGTGTGATGTACAGCATCCGGGACACCCACGACACTGCCCCCGTCTTCAAGGATGTGGACGTCTTCGATCCCGACCGCTTTGGGCAAGGCCGCAGCGAGGACAAGGAGGGCAGGTTCCACTACCTCCCATTTGGAGGGGGTGTACGGACCTGTCTGGGCAAACACTTGGCCAAGCTCTTCCTCAAGGCCCTGGCCATCGAGCTGGCCAGCACCAGCCGCTTTGAGCTGGCCACCAGGACTTTCCCCAAAATCACATTGGTGCCCGTGGTCCACCCGGTCGATGGACTCAAGGTTAAATTCTTCGGACTGGATTCCAACCAGAACGAGATCCTGACGGGGACGGACGTCATGTTGGGGGCCACTGTGTAGAGCCCACCAGGGATGGGTGGCTGGGGATGGAGGGGTGGGGTGGGGACAGGGGGACGAACAGGAGGGGAGAGGAACGAGGAGCTTCTCCACGATGCTCACTTGGCAGAACCTCCAGGTTGGGACTGTTTCCTCCACCGGCAAAGCTGCCAAAATCCTTCTGCTCTGGGCATGGAGGAGCTTGGGGTGGCATCGTGCCTCTTGCTTCCTCCAGAAAGAGGAAGAGTTGCGAATCCCAAGTAGAACTGGGACTGTCTGACCATACACAGTATCTAAATATTATAAATATATATATATAAATATCTATAAAACACTTCTGCTGCCAGGAGGAGCGCTGTGAAGACCCAACGGTGGGAAAGGCTTTGGGAACCAGCTGGCAGCCAGCAGTCCGGTGGCCCAGTGTGGCCCACCAAGCTTGTTTTTAACAGTGTTAAATTAGCTGGTGATAACAGTGTTTTATTTTTGTTGTTGTTGTTGTTTGGTTGGTTGGTTGTGTTTTTTTTTATTCTTCTGGGGCTCTGGGGGCTGCCCTGGGTGAAAAATGGAGATGAGTGATGCCCATTCCCATCCCACCCCCTTGGGCAGGTTTGGGGGAGTGTTGCCATTTCGCCTCCACCGCGGGACCAAAAAAACCCTGTGGTGCCTTGTCTGGGGCTGAGCCATCTCTCCAAAGCCTCAGATGAGTGTGGTATGGGGTGAGGGGAGCTCCATTTTTTTTTTCTCCTTGAGTTTCCTGCTGCTGCTACACATCCTGTGTGCACCGCTCCCCCCACCCCACGCAGAGGCATCAGTTTGGGGGCATTTTGGTGCCTTTGCTCTCCCTCAGGGTGCGGGCACCTCCGCGATCTGCCGCAGCTCTGTGAGCACCGAGCTGCTCCGTTTGGGTGCACCCTCTTCCACGGGAGGCATTTTTGCATTAAAGGTGATCTCTATAAATAAGCCACCGTCCTCATTGTTTGTCTTGTGTCTGGGTTTTTGTTGGCGATGGGAGAGCTCCGCAGGAAGGAGAGGAGAGCCATGCCCAGCGCACCGTGGCACAAGGTATCATGAGCTTCGTATGCTGGGTGGGTTTATTTGGTTTGATTTGATTTTTTTTTTTATTGGCATGAGAAAAGGCTTCCATGTGTTGTGTGAGACAGGCGGGTTGTGTTGAAAGCAGACGTGGCCTCACATGCAGGTGCAGAGCACAAGCTGGTGTTTGGTTCAACCTGAGCATTAGGTTGGGAGATCCCATTGGGATTGGAGGCCCTTCATCTCGAGGAAGATCCATGCAGCCTTGTTCTCTCCCATCTCCTACCCTGGAGGATGAGGTAAGGATGAGGACCATAGAGTGGTGGGGAAAGATCTCATGTTGGGGTGGGCAGCTTGGCTTTTGGCTTTAAAGGTGTCCAGATAAGTCGAAGGGGCTGAAGTGGGAAGGAGAGGGGGCAGATGTTGATTACCAGGTTGCTTTGCAGGTTGTGCTCTCGATGAGTGGGTGCCTCGTTGGAAGGTCAAAGGATGTGTGGGTGAGCGATGGTGATGGCTGCCTCTTCCCTCGTTTTCTGGTGGGGTGAGGAGCAGGGAGGCAGAATTTTAGCTGGGGGAAGCACTTGAGGTTGGGTCAGCCAAGCTGCCAGAAACCCCCAAGAGCACCTCAATGGATGGTCTCCACTCACACCAGGGAGCACGACTTGGTTTTCAGATGGATTTCATCCCAAATAAAGCTCCCAGTACTCTAAAGGATGCCACTGAGGTCCGGGTTTTGCCTTCTAGTAGGTAAGCAATGTACCAAACCCAAGAGGGAGGTCTGAGTGCTATGTGCTACCTGGGCACTCTGTCCCTGGAATGGAGAATCAGTCAATTTGCTGACCAGGGAACTCCAAGGGAAAGATTTGGCACTGCTGAGACTTCAGGCATTGTCCTTGTCCCTGATGGAGAGAAAACATTCCTAGAGATAAAAGGGGCTTAACTGCAATGAGAATCCCAATAGGAAGCAAAGGAGGACATAACCCAAATAAATGCTGTGGGAATGGGTGAGTCTCCTGTGGGCAAGTGTGTGGAGAAAGGTTTGCAGCATGCAAGGGGTAATTGTCCATGGTGTTGGCTGATGATGAACAAGTGTAAGGCACAGAGCAAGAGGTGGAGGATGCAGGATGAAAACACACCAGAAACCCACAGCCAGGAGTCCCTATTTCCCAGCTGAGACCTACTGGGGGGAGAAAACTGTGGCTGGGGGAGAGAGGAGGTGAAAAAATGGGAGAGATGGAGAGGATATGGCCAACAAGGGCCAGAGGTTCTGCCTAAAGCTCAGCGGTGGCTTCACTGTTTGCTCCCATGGCTGAGATCTCTGGGGTGAATCTGGGAAGGACTCGGTGAAGGGCAGCCAGTGGAAGGTTTGGTTCAATTGTGATTTGAACTTCCAATGTCATTACAAAGTGAAAAACCAAACATGCTTTTGAGTGAGTGGTTGACTGGAGAGCTGTAATGTCAGATGCATACATCCATTATATATAAATGCTTACACCATGTGTATATATAATGTGTGTGTGTGCGTATTTAAACTAGGCATCAGTAAGCCAGGCTTTTGTTTTACCATCCCTAACTAATATAACTTGACTAAAAAAAGAAGTTGCTGCAGTGAGTTTGCAGAATAAAGCACTTTGAATCTCAGAATTGTGTTGTTTTTTTTTTTCTTAGCACAGTCCAATTTGCTATAATGTTATTTTATACACGATTATTATTATTATTATTTTTTGTCTGTCTTTATAAACTATTATAAGTACTATTTTTGTTATAATTCAAAATAGATATTTAGTATAAAGTTTTGCTGTTAAATATTTGTTATTTAGTAAAATATGTTTTTTTGTTGTTTTTTTTTTTCCCTCTCTCTATTGTAAACATTGTCTGGAAAAATATTAATATGTTTTATCACAGTTGTTTTTAATATTAAAAAAAAAGAAGAAAAAAGCACTTGTGGGGTTTTTTTTTTCATTATGAAATTGGTGCCGTGTGAACATGTGTTTCAGTCATGTGGTTTTTAATATGTATATAATATCATGTGTTGCGTATTAAAATGAATGTTGTGTATTTTGTGATCTTAAAAAAATAATAATAAAAAAATAATAATAATAATAACCCACGTGGCTATTTTATAGACTTCCATCATAAAAAGGGTCGAACCTCCCAGCCTTTTGTCTGCATCTCTTCCCAAAGGGCTTGTGGCTGCCTTGGGGTCCCATCATGTCCTGGGACGTAATGAGCCCCACAAATAGAATCATAGAATCATAGAATTACTCAGGTTGGAAAAGACCTTGAAGATCATCAAGTCCAACCGCAGCCCAACCAGTACCCTAACCCTAACCAGTACCCTATCTCTAACAGCCTAACCAGTCCCCCATCTCTAAAACCCTCTGCTAAATCATATCCCTGAGTACCACATCCAAACGGCTCTTAAACACATCCAGGGATGGCGATTCAACCACCTCCTTGGGGAGCCCATTCCAGTCCCTAACCATGTGTATCCCATTCCAGTACCTAACCACCCTTTCTGTAAAGAAGTTCTTTCTAATATCCAACCTAAACTTGCCCTGGCGCAACTTGAGGCCATTTCCCCTCGTCCTGTCACTTGTCACTAGTGAGAAGAGACCTGCCCCACTCTCACTGTAAGAACCTTTCAGGTACTGGCAGACGGCAATAAGGTCTCCCCTCAGCCTCCTCTTCCTCAGACTAAACAGCCCCAGCTTCCTTAGTCTCTCCTCATAGGGCTGATTCTCCAAGCCCTTTACGAGCCTCGTTGCCCTTCTCTGGACCTGCTCCAGTACCTCCATGTCCTTCTTGTGCTGAGGTGCCCAAAACTGGACACAGTACTCGAGGTGAGGCCTCACCAATACTGAGTACAGGGGCAGGATGACTTCCTTAGTATGAGGACATGAGTATGACATGGCTTAGTGGGCAGTGGGTTGATGGTTGGACTTGAGATCTACAAGAAAAGTTTAGATGTTGTACTGAGGGTCATGGCTTAGAGGGGAAATATTGGTAGGCAGGCAGTTGGATTGGATGACCTTGGAGGACTTTTCCAACCTTAATGATTCTTATGATTCCATGATGATCTTTGTGGTCTTTTCCAGCTTCAATGATTCTATTTGGGTCTATTCAGGTTGGATATTGAAGCACGGGTCTGCCCAGGGAGTGGTGAGGTCACCATGCCTGGAGGTGTTCAAAGACCATGGAGATGTGGCATTGAGGGATGTGGTCAGTGGGCATGGTGGGATGGTGGGATGGGCTTGGGGATCTTAGAGGTCTTTCCCAACCTTAATGACTCCATAATTTAGCAGGCATAGTGGGGATTGATTGATGGCTGGACTTGATCTCAAAGGTCTCTTCCAGCCTGAAAGATTCCATTGTCTGCTCCAGGAATCAGCTCCTCTGCAGACCTAGCACGTCCCGGACTCAATAAGTTTTAGCAGTTGTGGTGGGTGGTGGCATTAAGTGCTCTGCATAAGGTGTGAAACTCAGAGCAGGTGGTGGGAGCTGCACCCCTCCCGGAGTGGAGATGGGTGGGTTGAGAGCACTTAGCGAGTCGTTAAGTGATTATTTAAGCAATTAGCTTCTGTATGGGTCATTTTCTTCCCAAAAGGCAATGGAGACCCGGAGGAATTAGTGAAATCTTATGCAGCTGGCTGGAAAATGGGACTGTGTGGCTCCATTCTGTGTCCCTTTTGCTTCATGTCAGTGCTCATCCTGTCCTCCTTCTGCTCCCCACACAGAGCGGTTGGGGGGGGGGGGGGGGGGCAGGGTTTGCAGTGTGTCACCGCTGTTCCCTTCCAACACCACAATGCATTTACAGCACCCACCTGCCACCTATTTATTTAATAGCAGGGGAGGTCATTTCCTTCTAGCCTTTTCTTTTGGGGATTTCTTCCCAAATTCCCCCTTAGCTTTTATTTATTTATTCGTTTCTTTATTATCATGAACATTTTGTATTTATTTTCTTTATGGCTTCAGGAATGAGCTGCAGCACTCTGAGGGGTTGATGTGGCTCAGCTGTGCTCCTGGTTCTCCCATTCTGCTCCAGGAACCAATCTCTCCTTCCTCACTGTGCTTTAACTTCAGCTGAGATCTCATAAAGTCCTCTTTTAAGGCCTGTGTTTGAGTTTAGAAAAGGTGTGTGGAGGTGTGTGTGTTTTTCCCCCCTTTTCCATCTTAACACAGCCTCAGATAAGCTCTTCTTGCGACATGCCCCAAGATGCTGGAGGAGGATGCTCCCTTGGGCTTCAGTATGGGAGTTAGGAGCAGGCTGGATGCTCAGATCCTTGCAAGGGGATGGTGAGTCAAAAAAGGCAATATGAAGCCTTGGAGTGTAACTAGAATAAGTCTTCAGGAATTCTTACAGCTGGGAGAGATATGAGGAAGCAACGGGTGTCCAGGTGGTTTGGGTGGCCCCTTGGCATCTCTCTCTCACAGGTAATTTTAGATGCTCGCAGCTCTCTGCTGATATTTAAACTTCTTAAGGCAATATTTTGGGGCTCATTTGGCTTCTCTCTATGTGTTGGAGGCTTCAGACAGCAGCCTGAAGCACTTCTGGTGATGTAGAAAGGTTGATGTGCTGTGTGCATCATCCCCCTGCCAGCATCCTAATAGAAACAGGCTTAGAACCCCAAACGTAAATTCTGCTACCTCTTCCCAAATGTTGCATTGGAAATGATAGTGCCTGGATTGCCTTGCTGTCTTATAAATGCCCAGTCTTCGCATTGACAGCAAACAGGGCATAAAGTAAATGAACAGCAGACCGCTTTCTGGCAAATATTTCTTTCTGAAGATCTCCCTCCTCTCTTACATGGGAGAGGTTTCCAGTTTATCCCAGCTGGCAATGAAAGCTTTTCTCTACAGCAGGTGACTGTGCTCAAATTCGGGTTTACGGCACCTTCCTGACTGTTGATTAGTCTGCTGATGTGCAATTTTGATCTGTTTAAATGCAAACAATAAAGGTTGGTGCAAAAAAAATTGCCAGGAGGAGAAGGGCAGGGAAGAACTGAGGTTGCCTCAGATTTCCAGTGTCCATGAGTGTGTTTTCCTGTAGACTACCTACAGGTCAGAGATGCAAAACTGACCAAGCGGTCATTGCTTCAGATCTGTTGAAGGTGCCATCTCTCCATTTCTCCCTGCAGGGTAGACTTTTCTTATTTACCCAGTTCTGACTTTGGAAAGTTGATACAAGGGATTTGGTTCAGTGGGAGTGTTGGGGATATGTTGATGGTTGGACTAGGTTATATTCATTGAATCACAGAATGGCTTGGGTTGGAAGAGACCTCAAGGATCATGAGGTTCCAACACCCCCACCACAGGCAGGGCCACCAACCTCCATGTTTAATACCAGACCATGCTGTCCAGGGCCCCATCCAACCTGGCCTTCAACACCTCCAGGGATGGATGGGGCATCCACAGCCTCTCTGGGCAGCTGTTCCAACTATCTTAGTGCTCTCTTTCCAACCTTAATGATTCCATGAAACTAAATTAAGGTTGAACGTGCCCCTGAATGTCTTACTAATGCTGGGGAGCATGGACTGCAAAAAACCAAATGTTTCCTAAGTGCTTCAGGAAACAGCTTGAACAGTCAGTTCACTCACACTAAGAATATTTCCTTTTAATGGTTTAAGACCAGCATCCAGCTGAACTTACCTGCGTCCTCTAGGTCATGTTACCATTTCATGCCCTCCTCCAACACTCATTAAAGTCAATGCTTGTCTTTCTTGTGACTGCGTTGGAAGCTGGATCAGGCTTTTATATGCTTTTTCAGCATTATAAATATAGATGGAGTACATATGTATATTTGTTCTGAAGTATCATGTTTGACCATTTGTTACGGCATGAACAGTTCCTCTTTCAGTGTAATGAACACAGTTTTATCTGGCATAAGGGCTATGTTTAGTCTACGTTCACGTATAGCTTTTCCTTTAACAATATTTGTCTAATTATGACTACACAGATTCATTTTGCTCAGTAGGGAAACGTTGTTTTTTGGATGTGCTTTTGTGTGATGGTGGTGGTCGTTTGCATTGAGCAAATCCAAGCAGCCACAGATGTTCTTTTTGGGTGCTCCTGAAAAATAAGAGCAGCGACAGCACTCCATCTTGCCATATACCCAACACTGTGCATGGTTGTACGTCAAGGGAAAGGCTGTAAGAAACAGATCATGTGTGAACTGATGATGAGTTGATGGTTGGGCTAGACGATTTTAGAAGACTTTTCCAAACTTTATGATGCTACAATGGAACATTTTTTTTTCTGGCTAGGCCTCAGGTTGAGGCTGCGTGTTGGTCAGGGAGGTCCTTTCCTTTTGGAAAACAGAGCTACTTTGTGGTGTCCAATGAAGATGCTCTCCATCTGTTGGCTCCTTCAGTTGGATTTCTTTTTCACTGGAGCCCTTTCAAAGGTTTCTTCTTGTTGTGGCCTGTGAAGCATTTTAGGGAAGGACGGATATAAGAGAGGAAGGTGAGGGAGTGGTGATGGCCAACAAGGTTTAGTGGGCATGGTGATGATAGGTGGAAAAGAACTTTGTGGTCTTTTCCCACTTCACTGATTCTATGACTCTGAGGTGATGACCAGCAGTGCTGCTGCTTGACCCTGCCTGACTCCAAGGGCTGAGCTCCAGGCCACCAAATTGTAGAGCCTGTTCCCATGCTCAGAGGTGGGTGTTGTGGCATTCTGAGCTCCCTCCATGTTTTGGGGCTGAGTATGGAGATGCGTAAAGCCAAGAAAACTCAACTTCAGGATGTGGTCATCATCATCTTCTTCAAAGAAAAAAAAAAGTGGAAATTCTGAGAAGCAGAGTCTGACACGTCTCTCACAGATTGTGTACACTGAGTTCCTCTGAAATCCAACCAAAATAGAGGAAAAATGGAACACTATGGCAGCAGCGACCCTGTCCCTGGCTAGTCTGAGCCCGCCAGCTTCTTCTACTGAAGTTTATTTAAAAACAGAATCCCTTGAGTACTAGAATTGCTTTTACAGGAGTCTCATTAAGACAGACATTATTGCATCTATTAATAAAGCAGAACATTTCCTCTGCTGGATGCTAATCACTGGGTGGATACACTCAGTGGAACAGTGGAGAGGCCTGGTGGGCAGATCAAGTAAATTAACTCAATCAGCTTGCTCAGAAAATGAGTTCTCTGTCCCGTGGAATGTCCCAGCAGTTCCCCCATCCTGCATGTACTCATCTGAAGGGAATGGAGCGTGTCCTAGAAGAGGCAAAGCTACCATAAGTAGTGACATCCCGGCAGAAGTTTGGATCAAGCCTTCTCATGCCTTGTGTTGTGTGCATTATCATCCCTCTCTGGTGACAACTGACTCTCCAAGTCGATGCAATGAGATTCAGATGTTGTGATCCTGAACCCACAAGTGAAACACAAAATGGGGTTTGTTTCCACTTTCGAGCTAAGAAAAGTTGGGAAGGAAGGGAATGTATTTTTAAGCCTCTTCTAAGGCTGTTCCTTGAGCTTTTTATTTATATGAATCCATTGACAATTTGCGTGTTTGCTTTCATCACATACATTTTTAGTTAAAATATCGGAGCATTATGTTTCAAGCTGATGCAGAAGAACTTGCAATTAGTTTTCATCAGCGCTTCTGAAGACAGGCAGCCCAGCAGAAAGAAAAGCAGCCTGGTCTCAAGGAGTTATTCCAGAATTACTGGGAGCTGATACTAACTTCCTTTCCTTACGGGGTACCATAAATTCATCTTCAAGAGTTGTTCATCTGGTCTTGTTGCTTGACAGGAATCATCACTATGCAAAAGGCAAGAAAGAAGTCATGTCTTATTAAGGGTTGACTGTTGGACTGGATGATCTTAGAGGTCTTTTCTAACACTTACGAATCTATAAGGATTTCAGAGCATTATATACAAGATAGAAGTTAGGAGAATTTCAACCCAAGTGAAGTAAGTCCCTAAACACATTTTTTTCTTTCTTCATGGAATAACACTAAAGTAAAAGAAAATAATCTGCTGGGCTGAGTGGAGAAGACAGAAGGTAGCGTTCAAGTTGGTTCCTGGGTTTGCAGATGATTAATTGCTCATTTCATGGATGACACCTCTCCATGGTGGTGTTGCACTCACTTAAATCTCAGTTGCAGTTAGTAAACCTGACTTATTCTAGACCAGTTTTGGTTTGGAGGTTGCAGGCAACTACCATCTTTTAGCTTTGTATCCTCCGCACACCAAAAACCCCCTTAGTCTTCAATGGATCCCACAGCAAAGCAAATCCTCTGATGCTCACGGTGCCAAACCAGCCAGAGACAAGATCCACGTCTTTCTGCTATCTGGGGAAGTGGCCTTGCTCACTTCTGCAGTGTAGCTGTTCCCTCCCAGTGTTCATAGGCTCTGTGGGAGTGAGAAGCCCATCTTCAAATTAGCAAGTGCCTGAAACACAACCACTGTTTTACTCATAATAGTAGAAATGTTTGTTTTTGGATACATTGGCCAAGATGATGCTGAGGCGTCACATCATCATTTGCTTTGCTTTGATTTCTGTTCTCTTTACTTTGCAGAAAGAGGGATAATTTTGAATCTTTGGGTTTACTGGGTCTTGCTTGAGACGTCACACTGATTTTTGAGGTGACTGGGATATGTTAGAGGGTCTTCTTTACCATCTGGGCAATGTCTGCCTCTGAAAGAACTGCTGCCAGAGAAAATTTGTGAGATGGTTTTATTAGACCAAGCATGCGTGGGAGTAGAGTGGAGGAATGTGTCTCTGCCAGCTTCCAGATTTCCCAATTCATCAAGTTTATGACCAAGAAAGGACATTACATCATTCCCATCTCATCTGCTCAGCACTGTCTTTTCTTCTACCTGTGAGCTGCATCTTCCCATGTGAATTCAAAATGAATTCCATGAAAGGAAGAAATCACCAAGGAGAGCTCGTTTCCTTTAGGAACATCTTCATTCATAAGTCTCTATGGATTTTGTTCCCCACTTCTTCTTACAGTCTTACTGTAGGACTCATCATTGGGTAACTATGCCTCTTTGGCACTGAGGTCCCTGTAGTGGTTGGAAATGATTAAAATATCACAGAATGGCTTGGGTTGGATGGAACCTTAAAGCCCATCCAGCTCCAACCCCTGCCTTGGGGTTGAGATCAAGCTGCCCAGGGCCTTATCCATGTCCAAGGACACCTCCAGGGATGGGGCTTGCACTCTTCTTTGGGCAGCATGAATTAAAATTGGCCTGGATGAACCAGTGATAGAATAGTTGGACTTTTATCTCATGCTTGTATCTGGAGATGAGTTGGCTGGATCACCACATCCAGTTGGGAGAGAGGAAAAGGTGCAGGCAACTGGGGACAAGCCGTAGTGTACAGTAGAGCCCTGTGGTTGAGCTAGTGGCTTGGTGGACAATTCCATAGGGTCAGATAGTTGCTCTATTAAAAGAGGGGAAGGCAGACATCAGACGTGGTCAGCCCTTGAGGCAGACACCCAAACAAACCAGCGTGTGGTGGTGTTTCCACAGCCCCAAAATATCAGCTGGGCTCTCCGGGCTGTCCAATTCGGAAGTACTGTCCGTCCCTGTTGTGTGACTCTGAGGAGTGCTCTCACTCTGCAGTTTGTGGTTTATTTACTCTCTGGGTGCTACCAGTGAGCTGGGAAAATATCCCGGAGTTTGCTGAGCGGTGTAGTTGGAAAGAGAAAGGTGTGTGGGCTATGTATGTTTTTATGGATCTCTGGTTATGGAAATAGCTTGTCCTCAGGAGTTAATAGAATTAGCAAAGCCAAATACCTACAGTAGCAAAGGGCATCTATCCAGCAGTAATTTCTATCAGGACAGTGAAAACTGAAGGGGAGAACTTGAATGCAGCGTCTTTCTGTATATGTCAGATAGGTGATGATGCATTGGAGACTTGTCTTGTGCCTTTCATGGACATTATAGAATGGTTGGAAGGGACCTTGAAAGGCCATCTAGACCAACTCTTCTGCAGTGAACAGTGATGCTCACAGCTTGGCCAGATGCCTGTCCCCCCTTGTGAGTCCCAGAGCATATGATGAACACAAACTCATCTGGCAAAACACACTGGTCTCATTTTTTGTGCCCCAATATTCTCAGAATTTTCTTTCTTCCCTTCTTTCCTTTCTCTCAAAGACGTGTTAAAATGGGGTATTAGTGTCGTCGTAGAAACCCCAAGCAGCACTGTGGTTGTATGGCTTTCATTTTGCTTGTTTTGTTGCATAAATGATGCTCCTGTCCCATATGACATAGTCGCAAGACCAGTAGCTTGGTGATTCTATGATGATGATGATGTTGTGGTTTGAAAGGGAGATGTGTGCTTAAGGGCCTGGCCCAGCCTGGCCTTGGAAGTCTCCAGGGATGGGGTATCAACCATTTCTCTGGGCAACCTGTTCCAGTACTTCACCACCCACACTGTAAAAGATGTCTTCCTTATATCCAAGCTAAATCTCCCCTCTTTGAGCTTGAAGAAATTTCCCCTTGTTCTATCACCACATATCCTGCTAAAGAGACTATCTTTTTCTTTCTTGTACCGCTCCCACCCCTCCCATGGTCATCTTGGATGCAAGAGGTATTGGTGATTCCTCACTGACTCCCTGAATGGGTCCGAGGGAGATGATGCAACCAGCCAAGTGGCATCTCTGGGGACTAGGAAAGGCTTTGCTTTAGTTCCTTTGCTCAGCTCATGTTCCCTTATTTCCTTGTCCCCACTCAGAAGGGACTTGTCTGTTTGTAGCCTCCTCACTGGCTTCTTACTGTGGTCAGGCACTGGCACAGGTTGCCTAGGGAGGTGGTGGAGTCTGTGTATGTGATGCTGTGCCAGGGCCAGGCTGTTGTCCTGTGGTGGATTTGCAGCCAAGAGGTTCTGGCACATCTTACCTGCACACTGCCTAGGTTTGCTGGGGGGAGACACGTCCCAGCTGTGCTCAGTGTTTTTAGGGTGATGTTATCCCCTAAATCCAGAAACCGGGGAGGTATCTTTCACAGTACTCTCCTCGATGGCATTTTTGAAGGTTGCTGGGTGGGACACAGTTGTGCCTGTGTCCTAATCCTGTTTTTAGCCATCCAAGATCCGTCAGTGCTGGGGTCCAGAGTTGGACATGAGCACAGTGTTTGGCTATGCTCCCTTACTGCCCTCTGCAGGCAACCACCCCTTGTCCACTGCTTGGCTGAGCAGCGCAGCCCTTCTGCCTCCTCCCAGAAGCAACTTTTTGTCTCCTTGCCACCTTATTCCCCCTGATTCCATACCCCAAAATATCCACGCTCCATTGCAGACGCTGCAGAAGCATCACTGCCAGCTGTGCCAAAGGGCAGCCGGGCTGGCAACCACACTGGGCAGCAGGGCGATGGCGTTAGCAATGGCTTTGGCTGGCAGAGCAGTGTGGGATGCAGTGCTGTGAGTCACCTGGCCAGCACTGCAGCCGCTTGGCAGCCTCTCCTGCAGCAGCCTACGTGCAGAGTCAGTGCAGAAAGTTGCTCCAGGAGGTCACTTTGGCATGCACAGGCTGCAGTTCTGCACTACGGCCAGCCCTGAAGCTTTCCAGTTCTTCCCCTCTGCTCGTTTCTCTATCGGGTAAATCAGGGTTGCAGCCTGCTTGCAGGTCCTCCTGCTCTACATCGTGTTCTCTTCTGGACCTGGAGCCAGAGCTGCAAATGGGACTGATATGGAGTAGCCGGTCCTCAATCAGACCCCAGCTGATGCTGGGGTGAGGATGTCCATAAATCTGCCTGTGACACAAAGCAGCAGCACGTAGGGACCCTGGATGGGTTGTGCATGGATTTATATTTACTAATGCTGGCTTGGGGAGCTGGGATCCCCAAGCTAGGATCCTGAGGACTCCCAGATGGAACTCCCTATGCAGATTGGGCTGTGCATGCACAGAGGGAACCCAAACAAAAAAAAAATAGAAGGTAAAAAGAAGGAAGAACTTGAAACCACCCCAGTGTTGCAACACTTCATTTTTCAGTTTCTGGGCAGGGTTTGTATTTGGCATCTAATTAATCTCAAAACACACAAAAATCATGCAGTGTAGTGGTTCTGCAGTGCCTTTTACCTGGGAATTTTGAAGCACCTTGTTAGGAAAGTGGGGCTTTGTAGTCATCCCAAGTAACCAGATGGAAAAATGAAGCCTGGCTGTGTGATTTTGCCAAGGCTGCCCAGACAGTCAGTGGCAGAGGTGAGAATGAGGTGGTAAAGGCACTTTTTCTGTGGACAGCAAATACAAATTAAAGGAAAGAGGGAGTCAGGATCACTGCAGAGCTTTCCAGAAGCAAGCCCAGCTCTAATGCTGTTTGCTGGAGCAGGTACTCAGCCTGACACTCCATAACTGTTGCAAAACAGCAGCTGAGTAACATGATAGTGGGTTAATTTGTGGTTGCACATTGCACATGGAGCTCAGGAGCCCTGATTGATGGCACCTTGCTCTGACTGCCAGACTCTGCTGCTCTGTGTAATGAGAAAGTAATCTTGCTCAGTTCCTGGATGCTGAACACAGCTTTGGTCTCCTGTAGGGTGAGGATTTTGCATCCTGCTTTGTTGGCTCAGGGGCTCCACCTTCCATGATCAGCGTTACATGATGTTGCATGGGATGAATTTATCTAAGGATAAAGCTTTTTGTGTCTGAGCGTCAAAGCTCTGCTCGAGAGATGGAGCTTTTCATGTAGTAACATGTCAGGAATGGAGTCTCAGCTTCAGGGAGAAGCAACTGGGTTGGAAGGAGCAGAGTCAGGATGGTGATCACTCACAGACTAAGTACAGCAGGGAACAGTTGGGTTTTGGACCATGGCTTAACAGCTGGAGTTCATGGCATGAAGGATGCACAGTTGTATTTGAGCTTTGAACAGCAAGCTGGAGGTGAATAAAACCTGCTCCTCTGCACCACTCAGGTGTGCCAGTGCCATGTCTTTGAGGCTATAAAGGAATCTATAAGGTAAGGTGAACCTTATAGCAAGGAGGAACGGGTCATGGAGAATCTCATGGCAGCTGAAATGTTGGTCTATGGAATTGTCATAGAGTGGTTTGAGTTGGAAGGGACCTCTGAACGCCATCTGGTCCCACTCCCCTGCAATGAACAGGGACACCCACAGCTCCATCAGGTGCTCAGAGCCCCGTCCTGCCTGATCATGAGTATCTCTATGGATGAGGCATCATAGAATGGCTTGGGTTGGAAGAAACCTCAAAGATCATCCAATTCCATCCCCACTGATGCAGGCAGGGTTGCCAGTCACTAGGTGTGGCACTGGACCAGTCTGCCCATGAGCCTTGGACACCTCCAGGAATGGGACACTCACAATTCTCTGGGCAGCAGAACCAGGACCTCTTAGTGACAGGCTTCCCCCTGACCTCGTCTATATCTCTCCTCTCCCTGCTCTGTGCCACCCTGGGGTCCTCTTGGATTCCTGGGATCTGCAGTAGTGGGTCTGGGATGGAAGGCAGGCCTGGCATGAGGTGGAGAGGAGGTGAGAACACTGTAGCTCTCCCGGTACCTTCGCCCAGGTAAGAAGAGGTCATTTGAGCTCTCACGGCAGTCAAGGGAGCACCAATTGGAACCAGATGTCAGGAAGTGCGAGGCACCACGAACGTGTGGCAGGGCCTCCCAGCCATGGCGGCGGAGCCCCCTAACACTGGGGTCATTCACGAAGCAATTAGTTGGCATCCCGCAGTTTTGGCCTGTTAAAAAATGGGAATCAACCTTCAAGAGCTAAGTGGGCCCTGCAAGGAGTTTTCCCAGAGCAATGGGAAGTGCTGGCATGGGGAATTAGCGAGCTCTGGGTGGTAGGGGACGGGAGGTGGGATGAATGGGGCTACGTTGGCTGTGGACAGACTCCTGTTGAGTTCAGAGGGCTTTGCCTCAGGCTGAGTGCCACAGTTTGAGAAAAATAAAGGAAAAATTGGGGCCAGGACTTCTACCTCTCACTCAGCTTTCCTGCCAGTACGCTCATTAAGGCTTATATAAGTCATGTCTTCTATGCTTTCTTTTGGGGAGCTGCTGTCTGTTGAATGGTTGAAGCAATTATCTTAAGGTCGTGACAGGTCCATCACTGATTCAGGCCTTTAAATCAGTTTGGAAGACTTTGTTAGGGACATACTGCAAATCTTCTAATAGTTATGGCCAAAGTAGGAATTCCTGAATGGGAATCTTTGGCTTTTGCAGGAGGCCAAACTGACTGAATATATGCAGTTCTTTGTGGTCTTACAAATGTGGTATCAAACCCTATCTTTTCCCTTTTGCTATTGCATACTCTTCCAATTGATGTTGTCTTCTTTATACAGCATGGAGTCTGTGAGGATACACTGTCCACAGACTTTCCTGTTTGCATTCATGCATAAACCTTAAAGAAAACCAAAAGGGAGAGAAACGTTTCTGAGTCTGTAAATGTTGGTTCGTGGGATTCTGTCTTTTTTTTCCCCTTCGTTGTTGCTCATCTCCTCTACTATTTCTGTTCTATTTCTGCTAGAAAACAAATCGAATGTCTTCCAGTAGCCCAGTTTTGCATACTCTAAGGGGTCAAATGGTTTTTCCATCCGCACACTGTTCCTCCTGAGCTAACCTGTGTTTTTTACACCCTGATTTACTGCAGGGAGGGAAAGGCTGGGGTGCAAAGCCAAACCTGTTTGGTTATGGAGGAGCATTTGTGAAGGTGAGTATTTGGATTGCTACCAGCTCTAGTGGCTGCATGCTCACCATCAGGAAGGTGCTGCTGTAGGTGAGGAAAAAGATGCCCAACTATTGCTTTGTTGAGGTAGGAGAGAGGCTGTGTTAAGTCTCCGTTTCAGGGTCTACAAGGTCAATGAACATTGGTCTGGCGCGCTCAATAAACTACAGGATACACCAGGGTTTGTGGGGAGCGTTTTTCAATTGAATCATGATTTATGAGTGCTGCTATGAAAGACTATCCTCTCAGGAACCATAATACTAAGTAATGCTGCATGACAGTGCTATGTTGCACATCACGAATAGTGTCTTGCACATCACAGGTGCTATGCTGCTCATTATGGGAAGCCAGCTGATGGGGCAGCCTGAGCCTGGATCTGTGTGTATCCTCGCAGGGGGAGCCCCTTTCCCAGGGCCAGTCCCCAAGGTTTGACATAGGGAAGGTGTGTAAGATTTGATGCTGTGGTTGCTGTCTGCAAGGCAAATGCTTAAAGCAAGAGCAGCCCCTCTGCTTAGCACCTCAGAGCACGTAACACCTTGGGGGCACCTCTCCCCCTCCAATTCCTTCTCTGGTGTCTGGAGGGAGGTGAGAGGATTCCCAGCTGTGAGGATCTGTTATGATTCTTGTTGTATTTGTCCCCCCAGGCGGGGCTTTGGTTACTCTCCCAGCATCCATGTGGGAGAGTAGCAACATGGAGCACATGGAATGCTGTAGCAGCATTGCTGGTGCTGATGGCAGAGTGAAAGATTCATTTTGGCTAAAAAACAACAACCAAAGGTAGATCCACACTGATTTTCCAGAATACTGCACAAGTGTATGTGGATAGGAGTCAGAAGGGAGGACTTGGGGGGATATCTGGAACAAAGGGGATGTTTTATTGCCCTCTGCTTCTCCCCAAGTGAAAAAGTCTGGGGTGCAATCGCTTTATAGTCGCTCACATAACGGGATCGGAATGACTTACGAACTGTTCCTATCTGAACAAAAATAACACCCAAACATTCTCGTTTCTCCCTCCCCTTCCAGGCCTCATGACTTTAAAAGGATTTGTGACAAGCCATGAGCCTTGAGAAAATAAACCATGATGAATTCCCATCCGTAGAGACAGCTCTGAAGGTATGTGTCCCCTCCTCCCTGCTCCCTGGAAAACCACAGCCTTGGCCAGAAGTGGAAGAGGAGCCATTCATTCAAGAACAATTTCCCAAATCACATCGCAAAAAAATGGACTCACTCACTCTTAAATGAGCTCCGTGGGGATTTTGCGTCCCCTTTATGTGCCAGGTTAGCTCTGGGGAGTGTGCAGGCTGGCCGACGTGCTCAGCACACGCAATGGGAGCATTGCATAGTGGGGCAGGCACGTAGCTGGGGAGTGGCTGGGAAGAGGATGGCCTCATCCATGGGCTAATTGCCCTCTGGAAATACCAACACCTCCCAGCTCTGTTCCACTGCCATTAGCTTGGAGAGGGTCATTAAAGCAAAAGACATGGCCTTACCTTTCTCTAAGCACAGAAATGCAGAATTATAAAGGTTGGAAGGGACCTGCGGAGATCATCTGGTCCACCTCCCCCAAACAGCTAATAGGTTTTGGATGAGTGCTCAAAAGGGACCTTGCAGGAAGCTGGGATAGCTGATCAGGACAAATCTAACTCTCTCAGAAGTCACAAGTGATCTACCAATGCAAGTGAGGAAGTTGGCTTCTGTCCCACGTAGCTTTGGGAGCAAAGCAGACATGCATCCATGGCCCTGTATCAGAGTCCCTGGGCTTGGTATAGGGGGCAAGTCATCTTTGGTTGATTCCCTGCCATTTGTGATTTTCCTGCTCCCCATAATGCACTCATTGAGCCACAGATTGATCAGCATAGGGTCTATGTAGTCTGCACACTACATAAAGCTCCGTGGGATGCTTGCACATTTCTGTGGTTTGAGCAGGTGAGAAGAAGGACAGTGTTTTGCAAGCAGAAATTAGGAAGGTCATTTTTCTCTTTGTGCACCAGAAATCATCTGCTTGGTTCTGTTGCAACTGTTGGTAGAGGTGGGCCAAAAAATGTTCACGTTGACAGCTCACTGCTTAGTACTTTTCTCATGATGGCTTGTAGTTACTAAAATCACATTGATTTTCTTTCATTTCCCCTTGGAGTTTTATTTGGACATCAATGAAGAACTGAAAGCAGGGCAAGCAGGGAGTGGGAAGGAGCATGCAAGTGTGAAGTGCACTGGGAAATTATCTTGTGATGGGTGAGGAATGATGACAGATCAAAAGAGATGGGGAGAAGCAAGCCCCATGATACCAAACACATGGCAAGAAGAACCACCTACTGTTTAATGAGAGAATTAGGACATGTGAATGCTTTTTCTCAGGCTACTTCAATCTGTTTCTAATACTGGCCTAGAGAAGAGTGGATGAGTAGCAGGAGGCCTATATATATATATATATATATATATATATATATATATATATATATTAATGCTTCTCATCTTTAGTAAGTGTGTGTGTGTGTATTTATATTTACCCTAATTGCTCACAAAAACATGTTTGACACTGTTATTTCTGGTGTTCCTTGGCAGTGAGGGGCTTTTTACCACCAGCCTATCAATACCACATGGTGGGTGGGAGAACCTCCTGCTTTCCCTCCCCTTTTTGCTCCATTCTAAAAAGCACTGTGTTGTCTCAGTTTGGCAAAGGAAGAAATGCAAAAGGGGGAAGCTAAGCTATTGGTTTAGCTCCAGAGCCCTCCATGTTCCTCCTGAGATCATGGAATCATTAAGGTTGGAAAAGATGGCTCAGATCATGTAGTCCAGCCATCAAATGAGATGTAGGTCCCTTGTTCCAACGAGTATGTTTGTGCATATGTGTTAACTATAGAGCTTTCCCATGGCAAAGCTTCCACAGTGCTCTATTTATTTTGCTGAGTTCTCACTCAACTCAACCACAATTCTCTGGTTTGGACTTGAAGGTGGATTATTTGTTCTCTGTTACTGGATATCACCACTTAAAAGCCTGCCTTGCCAAGGCCAACCAAGTACCTCTTATTATCTGGCAGCTTTGCCCAGATTCTGATGAACTTGGATCCTCCTGGGTCAAGGATCTTCCTGGCCAATGGAGATAATGCAGAAGTGCCTGTAGGATAACAGCAGAAAAAGAAAATACTTCCTTATTCCTCCTGTGGAGAAAAAGGACTATCCTTTAATGGGGAGTTTCATCTACAGATCGTCTGCCACCAAATCCTTGTACAGCTTGGGAAGTCACCACAAACGAAGGGAAATTGTATTAGTGGTGGCTGATGGTTTCTTGGAGGGGATTGTGGAAGAGAGGACCATTTCGTCAAGTATTGAGTAGATATACAAAATCTTTTTGTCTATGAGGGAGGATTATTTCTGACTGATGACTGGTAGGGCAATCAGCTGATTGTCAAAGATCACCAAAAGGATGGCACAAAATAGGCGTGGGTTAACAGATCCCATTATAAACTGGCCCTTCCACAGAGCAATCTATCTCATCCAAATGAGAAATGACTTTTGGAAATGGCCTCAACTCTTCATGGGTTTTAATGAAGCCAAGTGTCTAGTCTGGGCTGCCTCTCACCTTTTAGGCTCCTAAATGCCAGAGGGATGTATGCCACTCTTAACACCTTAATCTTTTAAAATTATATTGAATTTTCATGGTCTTCCATCTTAACATCTTTCTCTTGCTCTTGGATAATTCTGTGTCTCTTACCTTAATTCTCTCCAGCTTCCTGACATCTTTTCTATAATGTGTGTTGCAGACTGAACATGATATTTCACATCCGTGGTTTCTACAGGCTTCTTCCTTGCTCTTGTTCACCAGCACTTTTGGGGAAACTTTCTAGCCCATCAAAAAAACATCACTGTCCTTTGTGTCACAGCTCTCTGCTCTATGGGTATGGCGGAAATCCCTTGTCCTCTGCGTGTAATGTGACATTTTGCTACCTAAAATGTATGCTTGAGCTGAAGCATGTGACCAGATAGGGCACTGTGGTCCTTCAGGACTGCCATCATTCTTACTTACCCTCTATAACATCTTCCGTGACCTAAACAGCATACATCAGCTGAAAATAATATATTTACTTTCAGAAAACTGACGACAATGTTGACTACCTCTGGGCAAGGCAACAGATCCTGACAACCGCTGGTGATACTTTCTCACTGAGAAAATACCTTCCAGCTTCTACAAGCTAGCCAGCTCCTGATCTGTTCAATGCATGTTTCATTTTTGTAGTGTAGCAGAAGCTTTTCAAACAGAAGGTTGTGCAACGTTCAGTCATGCACCACATGAAAGTTTGTATTATGCCTGTAAGAGACTCTTTGATGAACTGAACTCATAGTTTTGTCAGAAAATGAAATCAGGCCTATTTCCCATGAAAAACATTGACTGACATTTGTTGCAAATGTAATTACTATGCAAGGTAGAGTGGTGTCACCTCACCTGAATTTAACCAAATAATAGTTTGCTGTCTGATCCAAACCTGCTGCCAAGGTTGGTTCTGCAGTCAACGGAGCGAGATCAGCCCTCCAGCTGTTGAATCATCTAATCTACCATAGACATCTGTCTTACAGTAGGATGATTGCTGTTTGGATGTGCCTACCTGTCTCCATTGACTGAAGGAGCGAGGATTAATGTTGAGCTAGCCTGCGTACGGCTACTTGAGTGAAATCACTTCTGTTAAAATATTGGCACGGCTTTACCATTCCTTTCTCCAAATGTTGGGAAATGCATTATTCCCCTTCAGGACTCTCGTGACTCACAGTCTGGGGAGTTTCAGGTAAGTCACAATTCTTAAGTCCAACATCCCCTCCCTGCCCCTTCTTTTTATCCAGAAAGATCGGTTAGGTTTTGGTTGAGCTGTTAATGGGGCAGCATTTGCTAGACTACGCCCTGTTGCCAGCTAGCCACAGGCTTTGATCATAGAGCACTGTGCATCACCCAAGCTGGAAATGAAAGTCTTGTGTTTGCCTCAGCAAATGCTTTGGGATTGAGTGGTGAATTCATGAGAAATGTGCAGAGGGTGAGGATGGAAGCGCAACAGTGATGCTTCGACCCTACGTCAGGGGAAGAGGGCATGGCCAGGTTGGTTGGAGGGTGGGCTGCACCAACATAGGGCAGCCAACGCTATGGAAAGGAGGGTCTTTTCTGAGACTAATAAGGCTTTTCCAATGAGGAAAAAAAACACCTTTGGTTATCCTTGGGTTATTCCATTTTAAGTGTGTGTCACACCAGAGATATCAGAATAGTGCTGGGAGGGCACAGATGTACAGCTGTGACAATGAAGTGCTAAAACCAGCCAAGGATTTAGAAGCTATTAATTACAAATAAAACAAATGAGTGCATTTCACGACCTGCTAATTTGTAAGTGGAGAGAGACACGCAAAACAAATCCAACTCTTGTTTGCAGCAAATGGTTTACTTTGTTCTAATAATAAATGTGACTAAAAAGTAATGCCAGTGCTCTGCCAAGGAAAAACAAATGGATTTGTATGTGAGTGCAATTCTTCTCCTTTTCAAATGAATGAAGCAGAAAGGACTACAGAAATCTCATGTTTCATCCTTTAATCTCTTTGTTCATTTTTGCATTTTGTTGATGCAGCGGAGGACGGACTGGGTTGCTGTAATGTGGTTGATTGTCAATTATTGTCAATTGGAGCCATTCTGTCATCCTTAATAGAAGGGTTGTTGTTTTTTTGGAATGAGTTTCTCTGACAATTCCCATTATCAGTTAAGGGAACTGGAAACAACTTTTTAGTTACGTTGATTTAATTTAACTTTGTTTTAACTTCTTCCATCGTGCAGCAAAAAATAGACTTGTGTTAAGACATTTGTGAACAAGAGATATAGTTGGGTACAACAGAATTCCCTTTCTTTTTTTGCCTCCTCGACGTGTTCTGCACCACAGCATGGGTCTGCACACTCACAGGATGTTCCATACTTTGGAGACGTGGAGTAAGGAAAAGTTTCTACTCCATCTTTCTTCAGGGATCAGGATGAGCTTTGAAGTATTTAACATTTCAGATATTTGCAATTCGGACACAATCCCTTGTGGGAAAAGTGGAGCCATCCTAAGCACGGGGGAAATGTGGAGTCAGAACCATATCCAGACTTAGTAACTTAAGCTTTCCTCTCCAATGGGTTGAACTGAGATCTCTGATCTGGGAAGTCCCAGAAGGCTTCAGCTGGAGCCCGCATGTCCGGTACGAGGCATGTCAAGATAGATGAAGGCCAACTGGAGAAGGTCCAGAGGAGAGCAGTAGAATGGTCAGAGGTCCAGAAAACATAACCTCCAAGGAAGGACTGAAGGAGTTTGGATTGTTTAGTCTAGAGGAGAGAGGACTGCAGAGATTTGCTGGGAGATTTTTAGTATGCATAAGGTTACCACAAAGAGAAGAATTTGCTCCCTGAGTCCTCTGTAGGAAAAAACCACACGTTTCTATCTAAATTAGGAGAAAGAAACGTGCCTGTTTTTGTGATCTAAGTCAAGAGAAAGGCGTTTGGGTTGGACAAGAGGAGAGGATTTACAGAGGTGAGGCTGATGATGGCAAGCAAATGTATTTTGGTAGAACTGATTTTATGACTTCTGGAAGCTCACCTGCAGGTGGATCTGTGTGTGTGTGTGTGTGTGTGTGTAAAAGGGAAGAAAGCATGAGATGAGAAAATAGCTTCCCTGTAGGGTGCAGAGTCCTCTCCAAGCTTCTTGTCAGTGATCTTCTCAGTTTCAGGTGGGTATGTTGCTGGTGTTTCTGATACTTCTGAATCTAAGACTTATAATATGCCTCTACTCAGCCTTGTTTAAGCCATGTCTAGATACTATGTCCAGTTTTAGGGCTCTTCTCACACTTGAAAGTACATAGAAAAACAGAGCAAGTTCATCAGGCTCCACCAAGATATTTGGAAGCTGGAGCATTTGCTGCATGGGGTAGCTGAAGTTTATTCAGCCTTGGAGGTTTTCAAGATCAGAATGAATAAAGCACTGTGCAATCTCGTCAGGTGTCCCAGGGAACCCTGCTCTAAGCAAGGGAATGGACTGTGGACTTGATGATCTTCAAGGTCTTTTCCAGCCTGAGTAATTCTATGATTCTATGACCTTTCCACAATTCTCTAATTGCAGAATTCAAAAATTCAGTGGTTGTATTTGTCAAAAAACCCAGTGATACCACTGAACCCACGCTTTCCCAGCATCTGATGACAAGTGGCAACAAAAGCATTGTGGTGCCAGTACCTCTGCGTGTCCTTAGATGTCTCTGTGCACCCAGTGCTCTTCGCTTTACACTCTCAGACTTTTCTCTGCCTGCAGAAAGAAGACAGACGTGAACTCCAGTTTGCATTGCTCTCATCAGTAAGGATCAGACGGAGACTTCCAAGCAAACATAGGCTTGTTTGGGGCTGTAAGTAGGCTTGAACTTGCATCAGAGCAGCATGAATGGAAAAGTTTTTGGATTTGGACACAATGCTGCCTTAAAGTGGCTACCCACTTATTGGATTTTAGTTATTCGCTCTCTCGAGTACTCCAACACTTCATGTTGAGTGCTTTTCTCTTACATCCTGGGTTATATAACCTACTACATCCTTATGGTTTAAGCCTTTGGAGCAGTTGAAATTATTTCAGGTTAATAAGAAACTATTAAGATTGTTGCTGTTGTTTCTCACCATAGAATACGAAAGTGACAGAATGGCTTGGGTTGGAAGGAAGTTTAAAGATCATCTAGTTCCAGACCCTTTTTGAAAACATAGGAAGTCCTTTCCATAGATTTAAAGTCATAAATTGTGATGTTCAGATGTGTAACACAGATGCTAGAGCATCCCTGATATCATAGAATCCTTAGAGTTGGATGGGATCTTTTAAGGTCCAGCTCCCTTGCAATGAACAAGGACATCCACAGTTAGATCAGGTTGCCCATGGCCTGATCCAGCCTCACCTTGAAAGACTCCAGGGATGAAACATCCACCACATCTCTGGGCAATCTGTATGGTAGATGGTGCTAATTCCATAACCTGGAAGGGATATATGCATGTCCAAACACAGTACACAGATGACCTTTTAGTGTGAGCTCTTAATAGCACTCTCCAGTCAAGATGCCCATCCTTGTGTCTCAACTTCCCCTCATTTTCAAGTATTTGAGAAAGAAAGAAGGTCAGCATCTTTCCTTGCATTATGACTGCTCCCAGCCATGAAAAATAAACCCAAGACCTACTCCATTCCTATATTAGATTTGGGCAAGGGGCCTGCTTGTGCTCTGGGAGTACCTTCCCATGATGCATGCGTGCTCAGCATCACACAATGTGCTTCTTGCAGGGAACACCCTGCTTGGATCCAGTCCGTCTCTGGTCAAGGGAGGATTATTCCCAACAGACCGTGCTTCAGTTCATTTTTAAATATCTTAAAGAGCAGGGTTTCCACCACAGCCCCTGGGGAGGATGTTCTAAAGTCCAGTAGGTTAGATCTCACTGTTAAGAATGTTTCCCCTGGTATTCAGTGTTCATTTTCCATTCCTTAATCCCGTTTTGTGATTCCTGGTTATTCCCCTGTTGGGCTAACCTAAACAATTCCTCCCCCTCCTCGACATTTATGCCTGTCAGTTAGTCGGCAGACAGTTGTCCTCCTTTGCTGTCCTCGAGCCAAACTATACATATTTAGCTCCTTCTGTTTTTTTCCTCATAAGTCAATCCTTCCAGCCACTAAATCACCCATTTTGTCCTTCTTTGAATTCTCTCCAGCTCCAAGCATTCCAGTGCTGCTGAGGTGCCCAGAAATGAATCAAGTCCCCAGTGACCTCAGCCCAAGGAGGAGGTTGACAGAAGAAAAGGTTGACAGAGAAAACCCTATTTATGAGACAATCCCTCAAGCCATCTTCTTCAGCATGGAGTTGGAAATGGGGTGCTACTCCTGAGACCTATCCAGCAAAAAGCTGATGGTTTCTTTCAGTTATTCTGTTGAATGCAGGTGCTGGGAACAGCTTCAAAATGAAGTCTTGCTGCATCATTTTCATTCATCTCACTGTGGTGATTTTGGAAGGACACAAAGAAGAGTTAGCTATCACAGTGTCACAGCCTATCACAGGGCCATGTCGTGAAAGAGCAACCCAGATTACCCCACCTGCTGTGCTGCATTTAGCTCTGGGTTCCCTGCACAAGGACATGGAGCTGTTGGTATGGGTCCAGAGGATGCTACAAGGATGCTCAAAGGCTGGGATATCTCTCCTATAAGGAGACAGGTTGAGAGCTGGGGGTGTTCAGCCTGGAGAACAGAAGGCTCTAGGGAGACTTGGTAGTGGCTGAAAGGGATCTACAGAAAGCTGGAGGGGGACTCTTTGCTGGAGTATGTGGTGGTAGGACAAGGGATAATAGCTTTAAACTGAAAAATAGTGAATTTATATTAGATATTAGGAAGAAATTCTTCATGATGAGGGAGGTGAGGCCCTGGCACTGCTGTCCAGAGATGTGTCTATCCCATCCCTGGAGGTGCTCAAAGCCATGGATGGTGCTCTGAGCAGCTTGAGCTGGTGGGAGATGTCTCTACTCATGGCAGCCACTGGCACTGGATGGGCTTTAAGGTTCCTTTCTATCCAAACCATTCCATGATTCCACACCAAGGAAATTGCTTATGTTTGCCACCTGCCCTGAGCCAGGGTAGCTGCTCACCATGTTTTCTTTGGGTATTTATACATGCAAATTTATATATACCAATAGAAGAAACCAATTTTTGAATCTTTCTTTAAACAAGTAGGAAGAACGAGCCTCTGATGGAAGGCTGGTAGCATCTGCAAATTATCCTGACTCACTGCAGATCTTTCTTAGGGTAAATTAAATGTCAAGGAGTTGTGGGTGATTATCACTCTCTTGAGTCCAGCCTGCTCCTTCCAGCAGCCCCTCAAACTCTTTGTCCTCCTCCCAACTAAATGCAAAGCAACTGGAAGTGGTGATTTAAGAATGGATTGCTTGGAGCAGGGTCAGGACTTGTTGGAGGCTCTGGATTCCTTCCAGTATAGAGGTAATGTCTCATTCTTGTTTGGAGCCCAGGGTGCCATTGGGTTACAAGGAGATGCCATAGTGATACAGCTTTGTCTGTGGCATAAAATGAGGTCCCAGACTGCTTATTCACATTCAAGGTCCTCTGCCATCTCTGATATTCATTACAGCACTGGCGCCTGTAGTTTGCAGAAGAGTACTGTCTGCTGCTGCAGACAAGATAGTGCCCCAGATGACAGAAGATTTAATGATGTTCTGAGAAAAAAATGACTGTGCCATCAAAAAAGACAAGGAAGGAGGAGGAAGGATATTTTTTATTTCCATTTTAATGATAAAGAACAGAAAGGTGAAGCTAGAGGGGAAAATGTCTGCTGGGCCAGGTTTTCTCAGGGATGCATTCTCAGCTGAACCTAACCCCACAGGTCCTAAGATGCTTCAACTCTTGTCCAGAGAGCTTGGTTTCAAAGCTAAGCTCCAAGCCAAATTGCCTGATGGCTTTAACGCAAGATCATCCTTCCTTCACACCACTGTGAATGGACAGAGGTTTGAAGCATTGGCTGTCCCTGATGTAGCTTGAGGGATAAATTGCATTTAGCTGGAGCAATCCGGCTTATTTCATACAAATACCATGTAAAGAATGGCTGTAAATCATGGTGAGGTTACTGTGCTTTGTACCAAAACTGCAGATTACTATAGGTCAAGCCATCAGAAAATTCCTCTTCAGATTTAGAACACAACCACTAATTTTGCTCTTCCAGCCTATTTTAAAAATGGGAAAACAACAGCCTCTTTTAAAAATAGGAAAACAAGCACTTTGCTAAAAACAGCGGTGTTTATTTTATTTTATATATATATATATTTTTCTTTTCCTATTTTAATTTGCAGGCTGCCTAAGCCCTGACTCAGCAAAGCACTTCTCTTTTGTGCACATCTGATGCCTCGTGCAGCACATCCCACCTCTATTTTGATTCCCCGTTGCCTTTGAAGTGTTGGCTCCTGCATACAGAGCAGCTGGTGGAAACTTAGTCCCCAAGGAAAGCTGAGCAAGCAGAATTATAAAAAAGAGGAAAGCTGAGATCAAAATCTGCCAGATGATGGTGGGGAAACACCTGAAATTCTCTTTCTGTAGAGGAGATAGCTGTGAAGTAGGCTGGATGTGGCTCTGGGCACCCTAGTCTGGTGGTTGGCGACCCTGCCCATGGTTGAAACCAGATGGTCATTCTGGCCCTTTTCAACCCAGGCCATTCTATCCTTCTAAGTAGGGGGTGGTGTGATGACTGACATCAGGACCCCATGGTAGATGATGTCAGAAAGACATGGAAGAGCAGAGAGGACAAATCTTGGTGTACATCTGGGTGGCAGACCCA
Source organism: Excalfactoria chinensis (assembly GCF_039878825.1). Lineage (NCBI taxonomy): Eukaryota > Metazoa > Chordata > Aves > Galliformes > Phasianidae > Excalfactoria > Excalfactoria chinensis. The sequence continues at coordinate 1,009,398 of NC_092828.1, read as the reverse complement.
ATTTCATGTGCTGCATCAAAGGCCATGCCATTCTTCCCTCCTTCACCAAAGTGGATGAGAAGCATTTGAGCTCCTGTGGGTTTCCATGCTGATCTTGAAAGACTCCTTGCTAAATGTGAAAAAATATCTCCATTTCTTCAGCTCATGCTAGGAAACTTTGCCTCTGTCTTTTAGAGACCACACTGACCTACCTATTTTTTACTTGCAGTTGAGGGTGTTGCATCCTCTTGTGTCTGAAGTTGAATGTGACAATAAGGTGCTTGTCTAGGCCTGGTCCTACTTTGGGATGGACAGGAGCAATCTCTGTGCTACAGAGACTGCATGACTTGGGTCTTTGGTCTAATCTTGACTACGGATTTGTAGACAGACTCCGGACTAGATGTTCAGGAAGGCCCTGCTCATCCTTTCTAGATTAACATTCAAGCAATGCATTTATCTGTGGGCTCTGGGTGAGAATGTGATATACCCCATGGACCACAGAATCATAGAATGGGTTGGAAGGGACCTTAAAGATGAACATATGGGAAGAACTTCCCATGAAGGTATGGGAAGTATCTTCAAAACTGGTTGTGTTCAAGAAACATTCAGATGGAATACTAAGGGACGTGGTTTAGTGGGGAAATACTGGTGGTGGGTAGTGGGTGGATGACTGGACACAGGGATACTCAAGCCTTCCTTCATTTGTTCTCTGTGCTTTACAACTTGTAAAGGTAAAATGTGCAAAAAACTCCACCATATAATGTCACAGAACACCTTCTAGGGGTCAAAGATAGCTCAAGAGTTTGTATTGTGATCTTCAGGCTACTGTGGACACCTTGAGAAATAAATAGGGGTCAAAAAGGCCAGGCTGGATGTGGCTCTGAGCAGCCTGGTATGGTGGTTGGTGACCCTGCACATAGCAGGGGCATTGAAACCAGATGATCATTGTGGTCCTTTTCAACCCAGGCCATTCTATGATTCTATGAAATAGTAAAATTGCTCCTGCTGCATGTGAGCCACTAACATTTAAAATAATTTACTGTTTTTTATGCTGCTTTAATGTCTCCCCCCCTTCTTTCTCCGATGTTAAATGGAACGTAAAAATAGTGTTTCGAGCTAAAAGCATGGGAAAGTCCGAAACCCTCTCTGCATTCCCATTAAAACATGAGCAGTTCCCACAAATTGGAGATTTCCCTCCCTTCCCCCCAGCTTTTCATTTTTCTTTTTTTCCCCTTCTCTTCTGGATAGGAATTGTTTGATTCAGGGCGACCATAAAGGATTTGGGGTTGGAAAGGAAGGGAGCGGGAAAGGGAGGGAAGCAGGGGAAAGCAAATGGAAAAAAATACACCACAGTAGTAGCCACAGAATTCTCTGCTCCGTCTTCTCCTTTGAACTGGATACGCCACCCCCCTTCCTTAATAAGGAACAAATTTTCAGGGCTCTATGGGAAAGTTTGAATGCAACATATTTCTGACAGGTCACTGTCAGTTCACACTGAGGAGGTTTCTTTTCTTATTTCTCTTACCATCACCCCTTTTTCTTCCTTCTTTGCCTTTCTCCATCCTTCTCTCTTCCTTTCTCTTTTCTCCTTTTCCTTTCTCTTTCCTTATTTTCCATATTGTTTTTCCTCTTTCCTTTCTCTTCTTCCTTCCTCTTTTTTCTTCCTCTTTTCCCTTCCTCTTTCCTCTCTTTCCTCCCTTTCCCTCTTTTCCATCTTTCTCTTTCCTTCTTTACCTTCCTTCCACTCTTTCCTCCTTTACCTTCCTTCCACTCTTTCCTCCTTTTTTCATTTACTTACTTATTTTTAGGACGAAAGTGTTGCCTGCAATAGGCTGGTGCACATGCTGAAAAGCACACTGCTGTGTGTGGGTGGCATGAAAAGGACTTGAGGTCAACAGTGCCCTACCAGTGTCATCCATTTCTCATGGGTGACAAGTAGTTGTCCCCTGTGTGGCCCACGCTGCTGTTCCAGGTGTTTGGATTTGGTCCCTGTTTGGCCTCTGAGCCCAAAAACTTCCTTCCCTGATGATGGACTGCACCTTCAGGGCTCTGAGATGCACCTGCCCAACCTTTCTGATAGACATGACCTCTGTGCATGTGAAGCTTTGGGCATCCTGCTCACCTGGAGGCCCCAGCACTGTGTGCTGAAGCAAAGCACTGCATCAACCTTGTTAGAAATGCTCTTGATACTCAGCCATTCTCAGCCTAGCCCAGTTTGCTCAGGCAAGGAACCAAGGTTTTTTTTTCTATAAGGATGGTTTTCTGCCCTGGCATAAGGCAGCTAACTAATGATACCCTGCACTGGTTTTCTGAAGGACAGAATCAGGTGCCAGTTTGTATGCAGGTTGGATGGGGCTTCCAGCAAACTGCTCTAGTGGGAGGTGTTCCTGCCTGTAGTGGGGGCATCAGAACAAGATGATCTCTAAAGTCCCTTCCAATCCAAACCATCCTATGATTCTATGAAAACCTTGGTGGCTGTTGCTGCTGCAGGATGGCTTGGAGCTGCCAGGATAAAGTAGGAGTGCCTTCCTTCATCGCCCTTCCTCTTCTGCTTCTCAGCAGAAGCATTCAGGGATTCTCCAAAGCTCTGTCTTCTCTTTCCCAATTCTTTCTGCCCTCTCTCTTCTTGCGGGAGTGATCCATGGGGTTTGTTTTACCTCAGAGTAGAAAAGTCTTGCACTATCTTCACCCACTGCATCCCTTCCCATGAGACATACAAGTCTCCTCACTGTTGTATCCCCCCAGCACAGCACCCCATGCCCCAGCTTTGCTGGCCTTCCCTGGGACAGCCAAGGGGTTATTCATTAGCAACAGCAGTCAAGAAGCTGCACTTGGGTGATGCCTAACGTGGGTCATGCTGCACAGCCTTTGGTTGCACCCCAGGTTTCTGAGTGACACTCGGAAGCTCGGCAGAGGGTGTGCAGTGGAATGAGGCCCTTGAAGGGCAATCTGAGGTGAAGGTAATTGGCTTCATATGTCTCACAGGCCACTTCTGAGATCTCAGAGCAAGGTCAAGGGTGCTTGAGGCAGAGACGAGAAGCTGTTCTTGCTAGCATTCATTTCCCATTGGTATGTCAACAGCTTGTTACACGGCCAGGCTGATGACTGTTAAAGATTGGGATGGGTGACTCATTGCATTTGCTTTAATATCCATTTTTATTTAGCATCATGGTGCAGTGGCTCAACTAATCGGTATAAATATCCCCTGCTTCCCAGGAGTGGAACACATCAGTGTTGGGCCCAAGAGGAAAAATAGAAAATCCTTTTAAAATGAGGTTTGGCCAGTGGTGTCCCATGAGAGGGACAGCCTCCACTTTTAGCTGCTTTGTTTCTGCTCATCTTGCTCGGTGGATTTTGGCTTCTCAAATTGTCTTTCCTTTTCCTGGCTGGGGCCTTGGGTTTTTCTTAACAGGTTCTCCTTTGCAGCCCCCTGATGCTCACTGTCATGTCAGGGGTATGCCCTGCTGATACTGCTACTGACAGAGCTTCCCTGGGCTAAAAAACACCAGGATTGCCATCTGAGTACTCAGCACAAACTTGTTCACAGCAGCTGAAGGTACTTCAACTCCTACTGATTCTCATCAGCGGGTTGCTGAGCACTTGTCCTGATGGCCAAGGATGTGCTGAGATCTTCGGGAAATCTTGTGATTTGGTGTGATGGTGGATTTGAAGAGAAGGGAGGGAAATTGGATTAAGATGGCTGGATAAAATTAAAATCATTGGTGTCATTTTCCAGCCAGTTTTCCACTCCAGGGGGCTCAAAGTGCACCCAGAAGCTCTGTTTGCTGGTAAGGATTTTGTCTGATGGTTTGAATGTTATAGGTTCCATTCTCAGCTGGGATGATTTTTATTCCTTGGTCTAAGTGTTGCTGATTTTCTACCACTCGCATGTGAAAGCTCATCCATGCTTTGAATAGGTACAGGGCATGTATATATATATATATACTCCATGTATATATACTCCATGAAATATTTCCCTTTGCATCCCTAAAATGTCCTGCTGATGGGAAGGAAGCAAAACCAATCCTGATTTGCTTTGGAAAGGTCACTCAGGACACTGTGTCTGGAACTCTCATCCTCCCACTAAGGGTTGAGGTCTATGGGAAATCCCAGTGTTTAAAGATTGCCTTTGTGATCCCTGGTCACATAACTGACATCGTCAGAGATGGGTGTTGCCATTTCTGTTTTGGCCAAATGGGAATTCCCAGGTCTCACTTGCTATGAGGAAACCCCCAGAAGGGAGCCTCGACCCCAGGACTGATCTTACTGGAGGTTGGAACCTCTGTTCAAGAACACAGGATACTAAACTTGCCCACTTAGGTGGGGGAGCACCTGAGTGTCATCTGCTTTCCTCTCAGCTGCTTCCAGTGCTCACCAAGAAACAGAACAACCTGAGCCTTGTCCCTGGCTGCTCTTGCATTCTGTCTGGAGATATTTATTGTTCACACACCAGTAAGTCAGCCTGGTTTCTTTGTTTTGAGAACTTCTAACCTTACAATGCAGGTAATTATCAACCTAATTTCTTTTCTGATTCAGATTTTCTCTCATCTCTTCTGTTCTGCCGTCTTTTCTATAGAACAACATTACTTCCTTGCCCAAATTGTGTTAAGTTCCCTGTCTGACACTTAGCCCTATTTCAATGGAACTGCACCAATAGAAAGTCATACAAAAGTTAGTCACACACCTCGGCTCTGCTTAGAGCCCCTGTAAAATGCCTAGTATTAGCTGTAATGATAATGCTACCAATGAGTTCTAGAATCTCATAATTAATGTGTTAATTAATTACCAGGTTTGTAACTATGTGTTGTAGTAAGGGACATGGTTTAGTCGGGAAATATCGGTGGCACGTAAGTGGTTGGAGTGGATGATCTGGAGGTCTTTTCCAACCTATGGTGATCCTATGATTCTACCTCTGTTCACGTCTTAGGAGAAAACAGCATGGTACCAAGATAGCAGGTCTCCCGTTTTGGCAGCAAGCAGGTTGATACTGGTCTTCAGCTAGAAAGGAATACACCCAGTCCCCAAACAACTACTACCTTCTGAGGTCTTTGGTTGGATTGTCATAGACGTTCCCATCAAAGAGAAGAAGGGGGAAGAGCGTGATGAGGACGTCTGTGTCACCTCCTTTAAGCTCTGTTAGACAACAAGTTTGGGCTGAGGTGAGGGAATATCTTCAGTCTATGTCTCTCTGCAATCCGTTGTACAGAGAAAGGGAAGACTAAGGCATACTGATGTCGCATCTTGTAACTTGGGGCAGACACTAAAGGTGAAAGAGTGGAAAAAGGGAGTGAAAGATTTGTGAGACAGGCATTGCCAAGATCAAAAAGCAGGTTGTAGTATTAGCGTTGGAAGCTGGATTCCCTGATTCCTTGTTTGGTGTCCTATGCACTAGATTACAGTGGTCCTCTTGTTGAGTTCCTGGTGTAGCTCCAGTGAAGTCAATGGGTTTGTACTCTCCCATTTCCTCCTTTCCCTCTAGGCATGAATCAGACTCCAGCCCCTTGGCTCCAGAACGCATCCATGATGATGAGGTAAGTTTCCAGTCTTAGGCACTGACAGAGACAAGCTGGGAAGAATTTGTCTCTATGTGGCTGGAGAATGACTGTGTCCTCCCATAAGGGAGCAAAACTGGAAACCAGAAAAAGGATCGCCTCTTGGCAGAGCCTCTGAAGTTCAAACGTTACAGTAGCAAAAGGTCAGGATGCAGTGCAAATGTGGCTAATCCTGCAGCAGCAGGGGCAGGGGAAAGGCTTTATATGGTACAATCCTGTCCTACTTTTCTCAGGAAAAAATGTCTTTCGGAACAGTCCAGTGGAAGAAGCCAGAAGTGGGGGATTCTTCACATTTTTCTTGAAACCCCTTAAGGGAATCCTATCAAAGTAGAAAGCTGGTTTCAGCCTCCTGCTGTTACAAATACCATCTAAGCAACCTCGGGCTGACCTTAGCTGGTCAGTGACACTGGTCTTTCTCAGAAACCCACAGTCCTAAAAAAGAAGGAGCCGCTTTTTCTCTTTCCTCCCCTCCATCACCCTACTGAATGCCAGGCCAGAAATGACGAACAATCCCTCGACCTTCCAAGAAAACAAGGCAGAGCCACCTAGCGCGGAACAATAGAGAATGATGAAGACACAGCCACAATAGCTGGCTGTGGTTAACCTCAGAGGCTGCAGTCAAACCCAAGGAAATTACAGAAAACCCTTAAACAAATACAATGGCCACGACTGTTTTCTCCCCAGGGGACCCATAAATAGAAGCTAGTGCTCCCGGGGAGGGAGGAGGGGAGAGGCGGGTGGCCACTGTTTGTTCTGCTGTGGTTCGGTGTAGGCTAAACTGGAGATTAGGCTATGAAATCGAAGGCAGAGAGAAAGCAGGCAGTAATGGCTTTTGGCCCTGATTCTCACGTGGAGCTGCACAAATCCAGGGCAGAAAAAAAATGTTGCATTCCTGCACGGTTCTGCAAGGCTTGTGTGGGCTTGCTCCATAGTTTGAGTGTGAATTGAACTCACCTTGAGCCAAGGGTCACCAACTCTTAAGGGTTTCCTATCCCTATTCCCTTCTGTGTTGCATGGCCAGGGTTTGAAGCAGGCCCTCTGTGTGTGAGCATGTGGTTCAGGCCAGAGAGTCTCTTTTTTCTCTCTCTCGTTCTTTATATCGTTCTAAGACATGCGTGAGCATCTGGATGACTGGGAAGTTGGACTAGATGACCTGAAAGGGTCCCTTCCAACTTAAATATGTCTATGATTTTATGATTCCTATAGTGCTGATAGCAGTGGAGCTGACCACAATAACAGATGGCTCTGACCCCTGTCGATTCCAAATTGTCCAGCCACTGCTTGTAGGAAGTGTTAGCACTGAGCTGGATAAACTGGTGGAAAACTTGGGGCATTTTTTTTTGTGAAGAAGGCTGCAATGGCACTCAATGGCACTTCAGGCTGAAAATGACCTCTAAGCTCATCTAGACCAACCATCAGCTCACCTTGTTTTATATTTTACACAGAAGCATAGAATCACCAAGGTTGCAAAAGACATCCAAGGTCATCCAGTCCAACCATCCACCCACCACCTATACTTCCCCACTAAACTATGTCCCTTAGTACCACAATCACTTTATATCAGTGATTATTGTTGCTGTGAACCATGCCATTTAAAAGAAAAGGATGCAGTAGGAGCTACCAAAAACCTCCATCACTTGCAGCACAGTGATGTGGCATTCCAGCACACTGGTCTCATAAAAGCAACTTGGCTGGAGCAGCTTGGAGCTGAAGGCATTTCTGAGCCTTGAGTGCAGCCAAGGTATCCTACACAGGGAGACCATCCTTTTAAAGAGCCTGCATGCACAGAAAGAAGAGGGTAACCCAAAACTGGGTCCTTGGAGTGAAAAGGCTGGTCATTGCAGGAGAGAAAGCCTACATGCTGCCATCACACCATCTTAGGCTGCAGCTGTGCATTGGCAAGACCTCCAAACCCCATTACCTTCAACCCATTCTCCTCCTGCATTTGCCAGCAGTAACCCTCACTTCTGCTCCTGAGACAAGGCAAATTCCTCCATATGACATGGTGTGCAACTGGATGGGCAGGTCCTAGCTGGATTTTGCTGAGCTTTCTGCTTTCAGGTCTCTCTTCCTAGAAGGTATAGGTCCAAACTAAAGTAGATGCATTAGCTTGGAGTTAGGAAGACCTCAGGTGCTTGAATGAATGTGGCAAATCATCAGCACTTTTAAATTTAAGAAGATAATAGCAGCTGTGTAGGGAATTTAGTCTGGGAGATGAGTCAGATCTGGCATGATGGCAGCAGCTGAAGGTAGGGTCTGAGGTTCTGTGCTGGTTGTTTCTCACTGTGTGGAGGATTAGCAAGGTGAACAACTCCTTCCCACTTTCTCTGTGGAGAAAGCTGGAGTACCTGTTATATTATTCCAGCTTGCCTCCCAGGACCTATGGTGTGGTGTAAACCATAGGAATGAACACCGCGAATCTCAGGTTCTTGGTGTTTGTAGGATATGGACTTGGTCCCCTTTATTTCTTCTAATGTCTGAAATAGCCCCAAAAACCTTTTTTTAGTGTTTCTCTGCTAAATGCTGATTTGTTGAAAGAATGACTTCTTTGTGAAGACTGAGCTGGTTGGTCTGCTTAGAATGATGTCCTTGGCCTAGGATGAAGCTGGTTCCAGCAGTCAAGCTTGCTGGTGTTTGGCACGCTGGTCATAAATGTTAAATTTCCGTTTGTGATTCATGCAGAGCAAAGGGTTGCAATCACTCTCACATCTCACACGAGCTCCCTAATAACCAGCCTATCTGTCCATCTTCCTTCTTCCACTTCAGCTCCACCATATTTATGAAAAATTTCTGGAGGATGCATAATAGTGGGATAATGTGATCTTGGAGTCACGGATAAGGAAAATATTTCCTGCTTAACTAAGCTTTGCAAATAATTCTGCTTGGCTTGGTGCTTTCTCTCTCCTTAATCTTAGTTCTGAATCATCTAGGGGAGGAACTACCTAATGTTTGGCCTGGGATCTTGAAGGAGGTGTCCAAGGCCACATTAATCTGGGCGAGTGATGTAAAGTTCAGCTTTCTGATTCACCCATTGTTCACGAGGTCATGATTAAGCCTTACAAATGTCACTTACCTTGAGGTCCCTCTGGAGGTGAATCACGACTTCTTGCCTATAACCTCACTTCAAAGATTGCTTTGGCAGTGTCCTGTGAAGACTTGAAGTGGGATGATGCAGTGGGTTGGTGCTCGTGAGGATTCACTCACTTGTCCTACTGTATGACCTTAGAAGCATCCTCCGCTTTTCAGATGCCATTTTTGAGGACATCCATTGGAAAAGCATTGGTTGGCTTTTGTAACAGCAGTCTTAGTGAGCAAGAAGCATGTTTTTTTTCCTTGTTTTCTACCCTTTGTCCCATTTGCTTAGATAAAGTATGTTCTTAGACGCTTCTATATGCACTTGAGTATGATGGGCCCTGAGCTCAACTAAAGCACTTAACCAGCACCCACAGGAGCAGGTCAGCTCAGGGAAGGTGCACAGGCTGACATCATGAAACCAGGCTGATGGCTGAGTCTGTGCATGGCACCATTTTTGCCTACTTCAGGCTTCTTGCATGGTAAATGCTTGAATAAGCGTGAACACAGCACTGAATGCCTGAAGCACTTATAAATGTCCAGGCTGCAGCAGGTAGAAGTGTTTATGGCTGTGGGAGATATTTATGGCCCTATTACATCCTCTGTTATTTTGGCCTCATTGACTTCTTACAAAATCTTTAATGAAGGTTTATATTTTATACCTTCCCTCCTGGCTTGTGCTTGCTTGTAACTAAGTGTGGTGGCAAGAGGTGAAGGTACAAAAGGTCCTACAAAGTAAGCCTGGGAATTGCATGGGGTGGGTGTACAGCAGGAGGGTATGTCAGCAAGGTTCATACCAAGAGGAGAGGCCTCTTGGTTCTCAGTCTGACATCAGTGGTTGCGCCAGAGTGTGAATACTAACACTCTAGTTGTTGCTGTCCAAGTTGCTTCCATATAAATAAATACACAAATCCATTTGTACAGATTTTATGTATATTTATGTATTTTTTTTTTCCAGCCCGCTTTAGACAGTCAGCGCTGGTTCTCTTGAGAAGGATGGTTGACTTCCCTCCTTGTATGAAAGCATGGATGTTGTCTTTCCAGAGCACTTGATGCTTTTCTAATGAACGTGTCACAATTTCATGTGGATCCTCTGTAGGTGAAATTCGTTTCACAGGAGATTTCTCAGGGAGACTAATACGTGTGCCAGGCATGTGAGCTCTAGATGGTGTCTTTCTTGATGACTTCATGTCAGGTCAACACACCTTCATTTTCCCCACCTGCAAAAAGCCAGAGTGCTGCTTTCCATTCCTACTTCCAGGCAGTAGTTGGGATGAGCATTGGAGACCACGAGAAGCAGAAAAGTCCTTTGCTCTCTGCAAGTGTTACTTTGAAACAGCTGAAATGTTGATGTATTATCACTCTATTTTCATTAAAAATCCAAAACATGGCATCATACACCAGGGCTCAGTCAAGGAAACTAACTCTATCCCAGCCAAAATATTGGCAGTCTCTCTAGATATATTTAAGCTGCTCTTATCTCACGTGGATCAAGACTGAATGTGTATCACACATGTGACTTGACCTTTGGACACGAGGGTCTTAACTGCATAAAATCACAGAATCATTTGAGTTGGAAGGGACCCTTAACAGCCATCTGGTCCCACTCCCTGCAGTGAACAGGGACACTCACAGCTCCATCAGCTGCTCAGAGCCCCATCCAGCCTGACCTTGGGTGTCTCTGGGGATGGGACACCTCCACCTCTCTGGGCAACCTGTGCCAGTGCCTCACCACCCTTACTGTAAACAACTTACGTCATTATATCCAACCTAAATCTCCCCTCTTTTAGTTGGAAACCATTTCCCTACTTGGACAAACGCTGGCAGGAGGTGACAAAGTGTAGAGGCACGTGCAGTGTGGGCCGGAGGGCTCTGAGATGCCTTTTGACTCATTCATGACAACACGAACTTTTTCCAGTTTGTAAACTCCGAGAGGGTCAAAAGTTGAAGGGCTTTTCTCTTTTGTTTGCCACCTCCATTGCCCCTGCTTGGAGGAAGGCTTGAAGAATCCTCCCTGGAGGTGCACACCGGGAAAGACAGACTGCATTGTTCTGGCTCCCGACTCAAAACCAACACAGCTGACATGCATTGCTGCATGGTTCACCAGCTCCGAAAGGAAGGGAAGAAGCTGATGACTTAATCCTCTGAGCGCTGCCTTTCATCCTTTAGAAGAGCCGGATGTTTTTGCCTCTTGTCATGGTTGTAGGCAAGCTGAGTGCATCAGTTCCATTTGAGGGTGCAGCCCCACACCTACAAAACTGATAGCCAAAGGGCATGTCTATCTTGCTGGTGTAGGCAGAGCTGAACTGCCAATTCTTGTGTGGGAGCAGAGCTAAAAGCATGGGCTGTGCTGTGCCAGGTCTGGATGAGGCCAGGCTGCGTTTGGTGGTGCTGTGCTTAGCAGTTCCTGCTAAACCTCTGCAGTGCTCCACCTGAGATGAGCAAAATGCATCTGAAATCTCCACTCAGCCAGGGGGAGACCAATGCAGCTTTCATATCTAAAGGGAGGCTGTAAGAAAAGGAGGGGACAGACTCTTAAGCAGGATCTGTGGTGATAAGACAAGAGGAAAAGGTTTCCAACTGAAAGAGGGGAGTTTTAGACTGGAAATAAGGGTGATGAGGCACTGGCACAGGTTGCCCAGAGAGGTAGGTGGTGGATGCCCTGTCCCTGGAGACATACAAGTTCAGACTGCTTGGGGCTCTGAGCATTTGATGGAGCCGTTAAAGGCCATCTGGTCCAGCTTCCCACTTGTTACAGGGAAGTTGGACCAGATGGCTCTTAATGGTGTCATCCAATTCAAACAATTCTATGAGTCTACATGAACCTCAAGGTGTGGGTCATTTTTTTGCTGTTACTTCATTAATTAGATATTTGATGGTCAGACTAGATGATCTTAGTGGTCTTTCCCAATCTTTATAGTTCTATGAAGAGCATATGAGTGAAAAGCTTGGACTGGGAGTGCGGTACTGAATGCAAATAGCCCTACAGAAGGGAAGCTGGCTCCTGACTTTGGGCATAAAGTTACAAATCATAGAATCGTAGATCATTGGTTGTACCTCAGTGCTTTCCTAGCCGGCAGAAACACTCTTTGGAGGATGGATAAAAGCATGGGCTGGTCTCAACCTGCGTGCCTGCCAACCGCACAAGGCTGGGGCTGGGAGATGGAGCCTCCACCCTCCCGTCCCACTGCTGTCACCACGCAAGGCACGTACAGGACTGCAAGCTTTTCCTCTGGGGCAGGGATTAGCCAGATTAACAAGGGCTTCTCCTCGGTTTGAATCTGTTTTATCACGTCCCAATCTTGGCTGTAACATCCAAGAAGGAGGTGTCATTTAGTAGCCAAAGTGTTTTCTGTGGAGACGCTTGTATGTTTTAATGAAGATGTTGGGGATGCCCTGAAAAGACTCTTCATGTGTTGCTCAGAGGTTTTCTTTACCCTCTCTAGATTTCCAAAGTTATCCTAAAATTGTGCAGAGTCAGCACTGCCCATGTTTCTGTTTTCTCCTCGTGCTGTGTGTGCAGTTCAAGTTGTTGGGACTCAGTTCCCAGCTGAAGATCTTTCCATTTCTTCTTTAGAAAATACTAGATAGGCTTCTCTGATTTCAGCTCTTGACCTGAAACATTTGAATGAATTAAAACAAAACCTCATAGCAATCCCAGGAGAAGGGGAGAAGGGGGGGATCTTGCATTTCAGCTGCCCCTTCAACCCCAGATGTGGACAGACCCCAAGTAGGAACACATTCAAGTAACATTTAGGCCTTGTGCTGAGGGACACGATTTGGTGAGAACTATTGGTGATAGGCGGACAGCTGGACTGGATGGTCTTGTAGGTCTTTTCCAACCTTGGTGATGATTCTATCATTCAGGAGCTAGCTCCATGATCCTTGTGGGCCCCTTCCAGCTTGGGATATTCCTAAACAGAAGGTACTAGCTCAGTGTCTTTTGTGCTTCTTCTTGCTTTACTATGCCTATATCCTGGGGAAAGTGTTGCCTTTCATTTTTCCCTTCAGTATTCTCTTTCATCTTCTGTTACGTTACAGTGTCTACCAAACACTCAGCGGTTTCTAAGAGTGCTAACGGGCTTGGTGGCTTCATAGCATTTATCTCTTCAAGCACAGCTGAGGAACTGTATTTTGTAAGCGTCTTCCGAGTTGTTTTATCTGCAGCCAGCTTCCTAATTTCACTTCTAGATTAGAAGCTCCAGGTTGGTAGAAGGGGATACTTTTTAAAAGGAGCTTATGTAAACTCTTTGGAGGCTGTGTTAATTATATTTGCTTCTGTAATTAATGGACTCGCTGCATTTTGAATGATTCCTGCCCTGCTAATAAATGCTTCGCATTCCTTTTACTACTTCTCTGCTGATGAACAAGAAAGTTAAATGGCTTCATGTTTGTGAAAACGCCTTCCATTCTCATTGTTTTCCTCTTTCTTTTTGAAAAAAGCTGGAGATCTTTGAGAGGGTTTCTGAGAAACCATCCTCATCACTTTGCATTCCTGGCATATTTCCTTTTCAAGAGTAGGTTAGGACGTCTGGGTAAAGACACCTTCTTCACAGCTGGATTTTAAGTGCCATACATCGGAATGATTTTTTTTTTCTTGGGCAAATACTTCTGTCATAAACTCGCTTGTTATCATCTGTCAATCTTGTCTGTACTGTGGAGACAGCACTGCACTCGTGGGATGTTGCAGAGCACACTTCTTAATCCTCATCTGGTGCTGACCTTCATTCCAACCTTGGACAAAGCATTTTTTCCACTTCCCCTTTGTGATCTTCGTTTCCTGTTTAGATGCTAAGCCCATTGATGAAACTGAGACAGCCTTCCCAAAGGAATGAATGACAATGTCATGAGCTGAAGATTTTATCCATATCCAGTACCCTGGATCCAAATACTTCAGATAGTTAAAAAATGTTTGTATTGTCACTCTTGGAACCTCCTCGTTTCCATTTGTGCTTGGAGTTCATACATGGATCTCAGCTTTGCTCTATATCCTCAAAGAGCCATCTTGTGTCTGACTAGAACCAAACTGTGGGGGGGGATACTTGTTCAGCAGCAGGCAGACAAGACCCTGAAACTCTTCAGCTTGGTGACCAGGCCAGAAAATAGGAAAGAATACTTGTTTGAATTAATACAAAATTTGATCTCCAGGGTTCAAAATATTTTGTTTCAGTCTGAAACAAAACTTCTGGGTTCTATTTCATACTCCCTTAGTGAAAAATCAAAGCAGACTTTCCTTCCTTGTCACATATTTGAGTAAGCAGCAAAGAGGAGCTGCTTCCACTTTTGTGTCACAGTAAGGTGACTAAGGAATGCTTCTGTGTTTTGGGGAAAAAAAACAGCTTTCCACAACTCAGCAGAATAGGCCATAAGCATTAGGTAAAATTCTGGTGTTGTGATTTATTTATTTATTTGTTTTGTGCCAGAAAATGTAACAGATTTAATGATTTTGAATGGACTTTCCTAGTGAATGGCTAGCAGAGAAATTCACAGTGGAACATGAGAAGTCAGGTGGAACGTTTCCACCTGTGATTTCTGTTACTATCACTCGAGGAGCTGGTTCTGGAATAACCAAGTCACACAGATGAACTGGACCAGGAAACCTCTGTTCTCTCACCAGATGACTTGTGGGCAGCTGTTGCTTGCACTTCCTTGCAAATGCTGGTCTCACTGGATCAGGGTGAGAACTTGGCCCTGGCCACCTGCCCTTAGGCCTTGCAGGGGAAAGTCAGTCTTTGTCCTTCTCTGTGTTTAACTACTCATCACCAAGGCATATGACCACTAAGATCATCCAGTCCAACCATCAACCCATCCCACCATGCCCGCTGACCACATCCCTCAGTGCCACATCTCCACTGTTTTCAGCCACCTCCAGGGACAGTGACTCCTTTCACATCCCTTAACGCCCTTCCCTCTCGCCCTATCACATTGAGAAGGGGAGACTTATCAGGCGAGATGTGTGGGGAGGAATGCAATGATGTAGGCAGTTGGGAGAGTGTCCCCACGCACGTGCTGCTGGAGCCAAGGCAGGGGATGAGTTTGGCGTGGCCAAATTTGAATGGTGCGCATTTTTGTTGGGACTTGTTGAGAGGCAGTTCGAGCGTAACTGGAATCTCACCTCAGGTTCCTTGTGCTGGCTGCCAAAGTTTGCCGTTGTAAACAAGTTGTACAACCCTGGGACAATGTCAGTAGATAAAGTGGGACTCCTGCTCTCTTTTGCATCATGAGGTCTTGTGAAGGAAAGCAGAACTGTGCAGAGAATACAGACTCAGGGCACTTCCCTGGGGTGATATTAACTATTCAAGAAGAACAGATCTGTAAAGGACTAAAAGGTTGAAGTTCAGGTACTGTCTCATCTGCGCAACTTCCTTCCAAATCAAGGGCTGTGCAAGAGTAACCAGATTTAGGTATTTAGCTATGGTTACTCATTAAAGGCGGGGAGGAGGGGAGGAGGACGAGGAAGAAATGATCACAGAATGAAACCTGCTTTTGCAAGTGTCACTGGAACGAGTTGCCAGGTGCATGACTCACTCACCTTTGCTGGATTTAGCTATGGTGATGGAGGCCTCTGCAGATGTGTTGGGGATAGTGCGGGAATTGGGTGCCCACGGGGAGTTCTTTTCTACGACTCCCTGAAAGGAGGCTGTAGTGAGGTGGAAGTCGGCCTCTGCACCCAGGTAAAAATGATAGGACAAGTGGTGATGGCCTCAAGTTGTGCCAAAGGAGGGTCAGGTTGGATATTAGGAGGAATTTCTTCTTGACAAAATGGTCGGGTGTTCAAGAACTGTGGAGATGTGGCACTGAGGGACATGGTTTAGTTGGTTGTTGGTGATGGGTTGGTGATTGGACTAGATGGTCTTAATCATTACGATGGAAAGACCACCCTGTGATTCTTTGATTCTGTGATTTGTGTGGCACCAAGGGCTAAATGCTCTTTTATCACTAGCTCAGACCCTCTCACCAGTATCCTCTTGCAACTTGCTCTTCCATTCCCTGGTCCATGAGCTGTTCAGACATTTTACAGACAAGCAGTTGCTCAGTCACTGTTTTTCTCTGCCAAAAAATAGTTAAGGAAAATCCCAAATTAAAGGTGAATTAGATATAGCAGACTGTAAAGGCTGTACACTGGCTTGCAGTTCTGCAGCCCTTTGGGATGGGGGAAGTCACTTTTGGCACATGGGCGTATCAGAGCTAATGGCGTTCACTCCTTGTGCTGCCCCAGCGTGTGCCAGACAAATGTGCAAACTGCAATGCGTGCACTTCAAAAGTGCTTCACCTGCACAGCATGCACACATGTGGAGACCTGGCTGGAGGTGAGCAGCATCTCCTGCCTGCACAGCCCACTCAGCAATATGTCCCAGCCCAGGTAAAAGGCTGTGCCAGCACGTCCAGGTGGCTCCAGCGTGCCTGGCCTGTGCAGGCACGCCTTTTGCTGTGTGCATAAGAGCAACTCCAAGTGTGTGTTTCCACAGGGCTTAACTGGACTCTGCAAAACCAATCTCCTGAAGTCATGGCATAGAAATAGACCTGGTGCTGTGGCATCTTGTTCAGCTTGGGTAAAGCGACCTCTCCCACCTTAAGGTGCTGGCAGCGCATGCAAGAATTGCTGTGGTTACTGTGCTGGCTGTCAGCAGAGTTCCCCTGCTGCTTCTGAGGTGATGAGACTTGCAGTGCTCCATTACAGCAGAGCTTTTGTGGCAATGCAAACAGCCTGAGCCATACTTTCACCTTGTTATGGTGTTCTCCTCCCTTGCCAGTGTTTATTTAGAAGGAGAAACCCCAGAAAAAGTGTATTCAGGTCACAAATAAGTAGTCACTTTGATAGAAGCAAAGCCAAGCAGTTGATGCTGCCTCTGTAGAAGAACGTTAGGGAGAAATTCTTTACTCAGAGGGTGGTGAGGCAGTGGAACACATTGCCCAGAGAAGTTGTGGATGCTCCACCCCTGGATGTTTCTAAAGCCAGGTTGGATGGGGCCCTGGACAGCCTGATCCAGCAACCAGCCCACAGCAGGGGCTGGAACTCAATGATCTTTAGGGTCCCTTCCAACCCAAGCCATTCTATGATTCTAAGAAGCAACAGAGAGGAGCTGGTTTCCAGGAGACTGCTGGATATAGCTTGGATGGAGCTACAGAGCCATCCTCTGCCTTCCATATGGCACTGGGGACTACAACTCTTTGCCTCGTGATGCCTCCAAAGATAGATGAGAGATGGCCCTGCATAAATAAGCTAATGCAAAGTGATCTTTCCTTCCTTCTCACCTCTTGCTGGGAGCGCAATGTTTGTGATGAATTCCAGCAGCATAAATCTCAGCTCAATAACTTCAAAATCTCTCTCTGTAGTTTCTTGCCAGTTGCCCAGACTCCAGCACTGGAATGGGTCTCAGCTGTAAATTCCCTGCCTTCAGCTGTAGAATTCTCAGAGAATTCTTCATGGTGGAACGAATAGCCAGACACACCATGACCTGATTTATGGCTCTGCCACTATGTAGAAAAAGAACAGGAGTTAGTGTGAACAGGTGTGTGTTTGCACATGTTCAGAGAACCTCTGTGGTGATGGCTGAAATCCCCGAGCAACCAAAATGAGATCAGATCCCTTTCAACAAGCCCCCACCATGGAGCCTCCAGCATGGAGCTGTCTGATGACAAGCAACAATACTCCATCAAGTGCTTCAAAGTGTAAAGATGATGCCTCCTGCTTTAGAAAGTCACTGTGTTGCAAATAACTGATGTCTGCTTTGGAATGGGGTTTTGGTATCTTTCTGTGTCTATCCTGCTGTTTTATACTTTGTTGCTGGAGGTTGAGAAAGAAAATTGGGCATGGGATTTCCCTCTTTCCCCATGGAAGCCTTTGATTCAGTTACACAGTATCACAGAATGGCCTGGGCTGGAAGGGACCTCAAGGATCATGAATCTCCAACCCCCTTGCCACAGGTAGGGCAACCGACCTCCACATCTGATACTAGATTAGGCTGCCCAGGGTCCCATCCAACCTGGCCTTGAGTTGGTAAAGGTAAATTGCCTATGGCTGTTGGAAAAGGGAAGGGTGTAAGGCAAATGTGCTGTACAGTAGCTCTGGGAAGATTTAGCACCTATATGGGACCTGCTCACTACCCCTTCACGCACCACCAGAATGCCTACATGTGTGTTGGCACCATCTCCTTGGGAGCTCATCATCCCCTTGCTTGGTGTTGCCCTTAAGTATAAGCTAAAATATAGAGCTTCGTGGAGCCTGTGGAGCTGTCATGAGCTGATTCCTGCTGCGTGAATTCCTTGAGAATCAGCTCGGCTGCTCTCTTTGCTGCCAGTGGATTTTTATTTCTTGGGTTATCTGCTTCCCAAAGTGCAGTGGAGGAGCCAAGTTGGGCTCCTTCATGCTCCTTCCCAACACTGTAGATTCCAGGCTTTTCTGCTTGGCCCCAGGCTTCCCAGTGCGGTTTCTGGGTAGCCCATATCAAGCATTTCCTTAATCCAGATGTTCTTTTTCTTACTTGCTCCAGGTCACACTGTGTCTTTTCCTGAACTGGGTCTACTGGCACCAGATCCAGTCTTTCCCTGCGAGTACGGAGCCAGCAGGCTCGTTCCAGCTGTTCCTACTAGAGCTGTGCAAATCACTGATTTCTTTGGGTTGGCCCACGGAGCAGAACACTGACCATGTTCAGTGTGAAATGAAAGCATCTCAGGCTTAATCTGCTTAAAGTCAAGCAATCTGGCCCCGACGTGAAGTTTCGAGCAGAGGCATTTCTGAAAAAGAAGAAGAAAAAATAGAAATGAAAAGGGAAAAAAAAAAAAAAAAAAAAAAAAAATCTAAACAAAACACTGCTTCCTTGAAATGTTTTCAGGCTTTTGGTGGAAACTATTCACTGAGTTTGCAAATAGTTTTGGTGGGCCCCAAACCCAGGCTTTTTCAGTGAATAAATTATTCATCCGAAACGCTCCTGTGCCGCGTCAGTCCTTGCAGAACCCGCAGCCTGGTGTTGTCTGTGGGTCAAACCCAAGCGAGGGGAGGCTGCCCGTGGCCTGTGCAAGCACAGTCTATCCCAGGAAAGCTGCACAAATGCTTGGTTTAATCATTTGCCTGGGTCACATTTGAACCCAATCCCTTGCCAGACCGAATACTTCAGCGACTAATATTTGTTCAATGAATAGCTGAAATGTCCAGAGCAGACAACCTTTAAATGCAGAACCCTCTATTGTGGTTTTCTTCTGTGGCAGCATAAATTTCCTTTACTTTTGCCTGATCTGTCTCTAGAAACCCCATAATAATCATGTTATTATCTCTTACTAACTGCCGAGGAATGTTGATGTAGGAAAGACCTGTGCTTTCTAGGCAGGTTAGACGGATTATAAACTTCTATTTCCTTTTTTTTTTTCTGATCACCCAGTCTTAATTCATCTGTTCTTTTCTTGGCCTCCAGATGACTTCTGGGTTTGTTATATATGTCTAGGCCACACTTTTTTGGATGTAGTTTCACATTTAAGCCATGCTGGGCTTCACTAGTTAGGAATCATTTCTAAAACGCTGAGCACGTCCCCTGCCATGTGGTGCATGTAGGCTCTGGTCTTTAATTCTCTTGTTGTTGTAGTATTTTTTCACCAAAAGCCCAGTTTTTGATTTTGATAACTTCAGCTTCCATGTGGTAAGATTTATATATTTACCTATGAAAATACATCATGGTCATGGAATCATTCAGGTTGGAAAAGACCTTTAGGATCATCCAGCCTAACCCCAGCCCACCCCACCATGCCCACTGGCCACGTCCCTCAGTACCACATCTCCTCTGGTCTGGAGCACCTCCAGGGATGATAATTTTACCACCTCCCTGGGCAGTCTTTGCCAGTGCTTGACCATTCTTTTGGAGAAGAAATTACTCCTAACATCCAACCTGACAGCTTAAAACTTTCATCTTTTTTGAGTCAAAGCTATGTGGTCAAACTCTGAGTGGAACGTTGACCCGATAGAAATGCAGCCCATCTCCTACCATGTGTCCTGTCTTGCACTGGATTGCTAAAAGCCTGTGCTGAAGCAGAGGCATTTTGCTTGCACCAAATCCAGCTGAGGAAGGTTCAGGGATCTGACTCACCACGCATGCTCTCCCATCCACGGGATCTGGAGTCATCCTGGCATGGGTTCAGGGCTGAAGGAAAGAAAGCGTTTCAAGTGGGACAGGGGAGGGAGGGGACTGGAGCTGCCTTTCCTTCTCCTCCTCCGCATGCAAGCGCCTTCTGATTCCAGGCCAGGCAAGCCTGGAGCTTTTTTCCTTTTATGTGGAGTCCCGTAGAAAGGGAACTCCAAGGGAGGTGAGAAGTAATTCTGTTTATTTGTTTTGAGCTCAGATGAGTGGTTTGAAACCTGTTAGAGATGCATTTATAGCACCTTCACCTGTTTCCATCAGCACCTTGCTGCTGGGAGCTATACAGCTTTGTATAGGAACAGTAGTGAGGCTTCATGAGCAAGGACAGGATGAACGCAGGCAGAGTCACGATCTGCTGCGAGTTTGGATGCATGAGGTATGAGACTTCAAGACCAGAGCTTCCTTGTGTCTGGCCAGCTTGGAATGGGGCCAGAGGGTCTCGATTTACATCCATTTATTGAAACTTGGCTCATCACTCCCTAACTTGCTTGAGGTGAAACTAATTCTGTGAAGCTTCGGAGTAATTATTCCACAGGCTTTAAAAAGGAATTGGCTCTTCATTAAAAGGAGATTTGCGGGGAGCTTTGAACAATCATCTCTTTAATTTTGAAGAATGTTCATTTTCCCTTGCTGTCTTTGTTCATCTTTTGTTTCTTTATTCCTGTCTTCCTCCTTTTGCAACTTCTCTTTCCAACGAGCTGAGGAAGGGGTGACAGAACTGTCTTGTTTTTCCCTTTTTGGTTTCATTGGAAAAATACACAAAACGCTGTGGGAAATAAAACTACTGTTGGGTTAAGACATGTTCAGTGGGAGTGTGTGGACGGGTGAAACGATGGCTTTCAACAAGCGTTAGTTATTGTTCTGCATCTTGCACCATTTGGGAATTTTGGAGACTAGGAGATGAAAGAGTAGAGCTTCATCCCTCAGAGGAACGTTCAGAGGCAAAACCTGCCTTACATCTGCCTCTGAAAGACCAACCCATCCATCCATGGCTGCAGCATCTCTCGTTGGTACGTTTTAGTTCAGGTTTGATAGGCTTCAAAATGGTGGTGATGGGGCCATCAAAACGCTTGCAAGAACTTTCTTACAACACCTCCTGTTGCAATGCCCAAATGCAGTGCTGTAAGTTAGGTAAATCTTTGACCAAGAGTGCATCTGGGCTATAGACTTCAGAGGAATGGCTGCTTTTCCTCTTTCCCTCATGTCTGAACAATCAGCGTTTATATCCAGTGGGGCCAAATTTAGGAAAGGTGGCAAACTGAGTCATACCAATCATCTGCAATTTGGGTGTTCTGAGTGTGTATGAACAGCTGGCCTGCAAATCCCTTTAGACTGTATTAGAAGCTGAAGGTCACTGGCATGTCTTTGGAGAGGTAATTACCCCTAATTTCTAATAAGGGCTTGGATTTTTAGCTGTGACCTCCATGTCTGTGTTACCACAAACTGCAACGTATGTGTGCATCTTTCTTTACCTCTTCCTGTGATGATTGTGTTAGCATTCTCATGGCGGAAATGATCTTCAGAAGCACTCCTGCCTAATAAAGTGAAAATCCCTTGACTGGAATTTCCCTGTCTTGATGTGTCTATTCCTTCTCATTTATTCAGTCACCTACTTGGTCCTTGCTTCTTAACGTGAAACTATCTTGCATGCAAATATTCTCTGTACTCTGTCCAGTCCCATAGGGCTTGAATTTCAAATCCGTCTGAAACCTGGCAGTGACACCGATGAACATAAGCAATTCCCAAATCTAAAGCTTTTAAATACTATGTATTCTTTAAAAGTCCCAAAACAGGATGAAAAGGAAATCTTAAGCTTCCCTTTGAAACCTTCATTTAGAGGCAGTTGTTCCTGCCACCGATATTAGGAACAAGAAAAAAATCCCAACCATCACCCCAATCCATAAATCAGAGGGGATTTACTTGGAGAGTAAGCTCTATTTTGGGTGGGAATTTAATTTTCTATGGAAAAGAGAAATGTTAGCCAAAGAAAATCCTCTATAAAATATGGTACCGGTTTTCTTCAGGCTCCTGTTTTCTCCTTGGGGCGAGGCGTTCAGCCAGGTCATCTTCCATAATGCATCTCTTAGCGAGGGGTAGAGACATCATACAAATTCCTGGTTGTTGAGCACTGACAGATGTAACCTGGTATGAACTTCCCCTTTGGTATGTGATGTAGACAGAAGTCTGGTTTCTTGGTCGTGTATTTTTTTTATTATTATTGTTTAAAAAAAAGATTTATTTTTATTTTATTTTATTTTATTTTTTCTGAAGCTTTTATATAGTTGCATGATGCAAGATTTCACATATAGAAAGGAAAGGAAACCTTATCATTTCTGCCCACGGTAAACAAGTTTCTCCTGGCTATCTTTAAGAACAGAAAAATCATTCCACCCTTCTCTTCCGAAGCCTGTACAGCTTCTTTGGGTGCTTACATAGAAACTAAACTGTCTGCTCTTTATGTGACTGAATCTGAAAGCGTCGGGTAAGCTTGATAGATGCAAGTGAAATGAAAAGGAGTGTGTCCCTACTCTCAACCCCTCCTGGCAATCTCCATGCATTTGAAACTCATGGGCTGAAAACCACGTTTGTAACTTATCCTTTTCTGAGCTATTTTAGTAGCTAACGTTATTAGTGTTAGTATAATTAGAGGCATTCCAGCTCGGTAATGGATTCCATTCTGGGAGACATGAGTTTGCTTAGCCCTGGGCTTCAGTCAGCTAGAGTTTCCCAGATTGAATGGAAGCTGAAGATTCAAACTTCCTTGGGGTGAAACTTTTTATTTCTGTTCCAAAGCCTTGTCTATCCTAATTTCCCTTCAGGTCTTCCACTCTTTCTGACACTGATGCAGCCTCAGAATTCAGAGCACCGTTGCAGACCTGCTGGTCTGTAGCCCTGCTTGGTGAAGCAGTGGTCTTCGCAAGTGACCAGATGCCATGATGATGGTTGAGTGGGTGATCTCAGCCAGGGAGCCTGCAGGAATGGAAGGAGTTTCTCAGGTTGGATATTAGGAAAAAAAGTCTTCTCTGAAAAAGCATTCAGGCACTGGGAGGGGCTGCCCATGGAGGTGGTAGAGTCACTGTCCCTGGAAGTGTTCAGGTGGTGTTCTAAGGGACATGGTTAGTGGAGACATATTGGTGGTAGGTGGACAGATGGACTGGATGATCTTGTTGACTTTTTCCAACTTTGGTGATTCTATGAGCTACTGGAGGAATAAGGAGTCTGGTGTGGAGCTGTGGTCCGCTCCCTTGTGCTTTGGTGGTGGACTGACTCATCCCAGTCCCAGCAAAGCTTCATGTGCTGGGAGGGTAACAGACGGGGAAGTTCTGATGGTTTTATTTAGCATCATTTCACACCGCCAAAGCTTCCCTCCCATTGGTGCTGGTGGGAGCTCTGTAGGGCTGAGCTACCCCTCTACTTGTGAGGCCAGCACAGAATTAGGATTGGTTTTTCTGGTGATGGGGCTTTGTGTGAAGCCCCTGGGAATGAAGCGGGACTGTTAGCAGTGCAGTCTCCCAGCTGGAGACGACTTCACCAGCTTGCAGGGAGATATTTTTTTCTTCCCAGCTCACAGCGCTGCCAAGCAGAAGGTAAAGTCATGAGAAGAGTTGGAGGGGGTAAGCAGGGTGGGAGGGAGCTGTGCCTCTAACCAATTCCACCTGTTCCTGTGCATACAGACTTGCTCTAATTTCTGGCCATCTGTATTTTTACTTTATGCTCTGCCTCAGAGTCTCCTCCAAAAGGTTTTTTAAATTACTTTCCCAGCCTCGCCCTTGCAGAGAGAGCAGCTGATTAGTGGCTCCCCCCTATTTAATTTTCCTATCTAGACTAATTGTTTCTCTTGATGGTCTATTTATCAGGGTAGTTTCCCTTCTGGGCTGCTTTGCTCTGTGATGCTTTTCCAAATTGGGGAGGAAGGGTAAATAAAAACCAGACAAGCAAAGTAGTGTAATTCCATTGACATTGTTTCTTACTAAATGAATACTGAATTCTTGGGCCATCGCTCTACGCAAATGAGCCCAGCTTTTCCTTAATTTCAATGGTTTCTTGTCCCTTCATCAGCCATTCTGTGTGTTTCTGCAAAGCTGGGATGTAGCCCTGTGGTCCAGTGCTCTATGGGATCTCAGTTCTGCTTCTGTCCATATTGGGTAGGTCTGTGCTGCTCTGCCTCTGAGTAAGAATGAGTATCACAAACAGCACAGGCAGGCTACAAGAAAGACATGGAGGTGCTGCAGCTTGACCATAGAAGGGCAGCAGAGATGTGTTGAAGGATCCAAAACACAAGTTTCATGGGTAGCAGCTGAGGGAGCTGGGACAGCTCAGTCTGGAGAAGAGGAGGCTCAGGGGAGACCTATGGCTCTGCTCGACTCATTGAAAGGAGATTGGAGCGAGGTGGGTGTCAGCCTCTACCCCCAAGTAACAGCAACAGGACAAAAGCTGATGGGGAAGTTGCACAGATCATCCAAGGTGATCTGTCATCCATTCAATGCACTCCACTTACACAAAACCCTACCAGTGAGCAACTGCCTCCTGGGTCCTTCATCAGGGGATGAGACAGGGCTGGTGATGGAGCTCTGCTTTCCCCGTGTGCAGCTCTGTGTTGGTTGCTGGATAAAGCCAGAGGCTTCTGGGAATAAAACCTCATTTTCCTGGTTATTCTCATTCTAGTGGCCCTAAATTATGGTCTATCCAACCTCACTCTTTAATATTAATTAATTGTTTGTTTTTTTTAAATGTGTAAGCAGAACTTGTGAAGGGACAGTTTTAAAGCAGCCAGCGATGACAACTGAACTCATCTGCTGTAATTCTTATTCATTTTACTTCATGGGCTGATCGTGCTGTGAATTTCTTCTTAAATCAGTCTCAGTGCCCTGAGACTCCAGATTTTCAGCATTCCTTGTTGGACTTTGTTTATGGACTATACATTTAAATGCCTAGCTCTGTCTTTGATGTCCCGGGAAAATGATTCACATTGATTATATGTTGCTGTTTCTCTGGTACTTTAATCCTCTTAACATTATCTTCTTCCAGTTTCAATAGTTTCTCCTCTCCTGTAATACCAGGGAGGAAGCATGTTTTGTTCTGCTGGTTTTCAATCTATGAGAAGCTGCTGATTTTCTAAAGGTGTGTTATATACTTTTGTCTGAAGGCTCTGGCAGTGTTGTAACTCTTGCTGCTCATTTCTCATTCTTCTTTTAGGGCAAAGTATCTGCAGTGAAGTCTCCTACCACAATCACAGTGGTGATACTATCTCCATCTTTTTCTACCTGATGTGCCATTGGTTTTTGACTTTAAATGACTGCTGCTAACAGTAACGAGGTACATCTTTGTGCTGCAAGTGGTTAGGATGGGAAAAGCTTGCAAGGGCACAGATTTACCCCCGTCTGTAAGCCAGACAAATTAACGGCAGAGACATTCATGATGGATATCCCTGTACTTGCATATGGTCAAGATTTGACTGGATGAACCCCGAGCAACCTGATCTAATCAGACCTGCATTGAGCAGGGTTTGGACTAGGTGACCTAAAGATGCCCTCAGGTATGCCCAGTTGCTGTAGGAAGCAGGCAAACCATTCTGGGGAATATTTCTCCAAAACCGACCCTCTTCCCCATCCTCAATTCCTTTGTTTTTGCATGGGGTTGAAGTCAGGGTATGGGGTCAAAGAATTCCTGGTGGACTCAGTTTGGCGTTTCTCTCTTTAGTGTTCTGGAACAGTTACAAATGTTGATGGTTGTCAAAAAGTCTGTCCCATTAAGTTCATGAGCAGAATTATTTATTTAAACTAAATCTCTTTTGTATGTTTAAGCATGAATATTTAAACATACACGTTGCATCTTGGTTCCTTTGAGATTTACTATGTTTTTATGTTTTTATTCTCATCTTTGGGGCAGTGTGTGGAGATCCTTGTCTTTCTTTCAGAGCTGTCTGTGGCAACCAAACCCAGTTTACAGTGGAAATAATAGAAATGATTATTTCCATTTTCTGACATTTTTCTTCTTTTTGTTTTCCCAACTGTTTTTCACTTACCATTTTCTTCTTTGGAAAGGTTAGCATCTGTCTTCAGCTGTGTCTGGGGTGTGAAAAATTTGCACCTGACAGTAAGGCTTAGCTCTAAATGTGCTAACTTTATGTCCTAGGCAGTCTATTCCCAGAAGGAATGAATGAAGTCTAGCTTCCAGGGCCTTTGAAAAAGGGTTAATAGCACCAATTAATGAAGGTAGATACCTTCGTATGGGCAACATTAGAGTCAAGTGACAGTGTCCTGCTGTGAAGATTGTGATATCTGCCCTGTTGACTTCTGTTTCTTAGTCAGCCTGGAAAATAGCTTTTCAGTGACAAGGTAACTTCTCCTTTAGTCTGCAAAGGGGGGGCCAAACTGGCACATGATCTGGTCATGACAGAAATTAGGAATTAGGATTCATGTTCAAGACTCAGTTGGACGAGTTCCTGAGCAACCTGATCCATTAGACCTGGTTTGGGTAAGGAATTGGGCTAGACAACCTCAGGATGTCACAGAATCATATAATTTTAGAATCACTTTGCTCAGAAACTTGCCCAACTGAGTCTTGAACACCTTCAAAGACTGAGATTCTTTGTACTCTCTGAAAGCGTTGCACCACTTGACCACTCATAGTTAAAACAAGAAAGTCTTTAATCATAGCTTCCCAAGCTTTAACTATTGTCTGTTGCCTCTTGTCCTCTTGCTGTGAGAAGACTCTGGTGGTGTTCTGAGCATCCTTTTATGGGGAAGCTCTTGGCAGTAGCAGGGTTTCCTCCATCCTTTGCTCTCTGAAGTTGGAAAGAACAGATACCCTCAGATTGCACTCATAGGATAAATACTCCAAACTTTCACCTATCATGGGTCTCTGTTGACTTCTTTCTATGATGTCCATGCATTTCTTGTACAGGGAAGTCCCACACTGGGCATGGTCCTCAACCTGTGATCTCACAGAGATCAAATAGATGGGAAGGGTCATGTCCTTGGACCTGCTGCAGCATTCTTGCTAGTCCAGTCTAAAACATAGATCCTATGGGAACAGGATTAGAATTCACATCCAATGGATTTGGAGTCACAGAGTCATATTGATAGAATGGATTATATTGGAAGAGACCTTAAGGATCACCCAGTTGCAACCTCCTGCAATGGGCAGGTTGTTCCCCACAATCTCAGGCTGCTCAGGGCCCCATCCAACCTGGCCTTGAGCACCTTCAGGGATGGAGCATAAATGACTTCTCTGGGCTGCATGTGTCAGTAATTAAGTGTTATGTCTATGGGATCTAAAGGAACAGTTTTCTTGGGTTGT
Source organism: Excalfactoria chinensis (assembly GCF_039878825.1). Taxonomy (NCBI): domain Eukaryota; kingdom Metazoa; phylum Chordata; class Aves; order Galliformes; family Phasianidae; genus Excalfactoria; species Excalfactoria chinensis. The sequence continues at coordinate 982,364 of NC_092828.1, read as the reverse complement.
GGCATCTACATAAGGTAACATTCAGGCAATCCTGAGGAGGCATTAGCTCTGCTTTAAGTTCTCTGAAGAGTAAAGAAAACGGTTCTTTTCTCTCACTATAAACAGCAACTCTCACTATAAACGCTCCCTTGCTCTTTTTGTCTAGTCTACTTGGATTTTGAGGCTTGACTACATGATCAAGAGTCTTGCTTTGAACTGGGGAAGCTACACTGTGAACATGACCAAAGACATGGGTAGAACTGGGATGTCTCTGGCAGTTGCATGCAACCCATGCAGCTGGAGCTGTTCATTTGTGTGACACATGAAGATGTGGCTGCCATAAGAGCCTGAACACAGAGAGGAGATTGAAAGGATGAATTCACAGTCATATAACATGAATCAGCCTGGACCTTCCTGGAAAAAATAGTCGACTTTTTGTTTAGCCATAAAAAGAAATCCAACAACCTCTTTTGTTCCGGAAACCTCTGGGCATATTAAGCGAAACCAGATACTGGAGGGTGGGGGTGATGGGGGGAGAGGAATACAGGAAAGCAGTCAAAATCTACTGGAGGAATTTCTCCTTTCTGGAAGAACATAAACCAGTAACAGAATGTAAACAACCCGCCATATGTAACTTGTAAATCAGAAGGAAAGAGACCGAGTTCCCAGCAGGCCATTGTGAACAGTTGGCTGTTGAGTCTTTTTATTTTTGTTCTTCTTGTTTGATTTAATTTTAAATTTGTCATTCTTTTCTCTCCTCTTCCTGCTTCCCCAAGATGAACCACAAGCTGAACTCCTAACGCGTGGCCTCCTAAGTGGTGCCTGAAATAGTCACAGTATATTAATTTTGCAGCAGCTGAAGCGTGGGGTTTAATAAGGTCTGACAATGGTCCCTCCTGAAATCATGCTGAGAGCCTTGGTTGGTTGGGACAAGGCTGAGCTCTATTCCCAAGTTAATCAGTCACCTGTGCTAGTCAGCGCATGAGCTGGCTGTTTATGTCTTGTTTGCTTGGACTGCAAGGAGTGGCACTGTTGGAAAGGGGAAAGATTATCTCATTTTAAAGGCCCTTGGGATTATATGTTTTGCAGCTTGAGAATGGCTGCAAACTTTAACAAATACAAAGCTGCTCTATTTAGATTTTGGAAGTCTTCCTTTCTTCTCAATCCCTTTTCTAACTGAGGACGAAGTAAAAACGAGGCAAAGAACGTTTAGAAGTCTGGTGGAGCCATCCATAGAGGACCATGTTTAGTGACTTTCACTGTAATGTCCACCTGCTCCTTTCCAATAAGATCTGCCCTGAGCAGCAGTCTGGAAGAGAGCTCAGAGTGAGCCCTGGGAGGCAGGATGAGTTCAGCTGTGAAAGACAGATACATCCAAGTTGCATGTTTCATGTAAAAAAACAAAAAAAGAATGAATCACAGAATGAGTCACAGAGTGGCTTGGGTTGGAAGAGCCCTCAAAGATCATCAAGTTCCAAGCCCCCTGCCATGGGCAGGGTTGCCAAACACTGAATCAGGCACCAGATCAGGTTGCCCGGGGCCCTGTCTATGATCTTAAATGCCTCCAGGGATGGGACATTTGCAGCCTTTCTTGGCAACAGTGCCAGCCCCTCACTGCCCCCTGAGTAAAAAGTTTCCCACTGATATGTAACTTAAATCTCCCCCTTTTTGAGTTTTGGACCATTCTCCCTCATTCTATCACTATCTAGCCCTGTCAAATTTTCATTTCCCTGTTTTTTATGAGCTCTCTTTAGGAAAGCCACTATCAGGTGTCCCCTGAGCCTTCTGCAGGCTGAACAAGCCCAGCTATCTCAGCCTGTCCCCACTCAGAGCTGCTCCAGCCCTCCACTCATCCTCGTGGCCTTTTCTGGATCTACTCCAACATCTCCATGTCTATCCTGAGTTGGAAGCCCTGGATCTGGACACAATACTCTAGGTGGGACCTCACGAGGGCAGAACAGAGGGGTACTGTTGGCCTTCTGGACTTCCTCTACATCTCTCCCATGCTGAAATGAACACAGCCCTCTTGTTTATGGCTGTAGAGAAACTGAGGGAACAAAGAGACAAAGCCAAATACTGAGGAACTTCATATCCATTTCCAAGACGCCTCCCCATCACTGAGCCTTAGCTATGGAATGCTGCTCATTTGTATGATTTCATCTCTCCCCCTAAAATAGGAGCATTTGTAGTAATTTGTTAAAATAACAATTAGCACTGATCCCTTTCTGGTCTCAGTGGTGGTGCTGGCAGTGCAATAGGGGCAATGCTGGGAACCACTCCCCCCCACCCTAACTCTACATGTTTAGGATCACTCCCTGCCCACGGCAAACCTGAAACTCAGAACAGATCCATGAAGCCCTTCTGAGTCCTGACAAATTGAATATGTTGTGTTCCTGACAAGATTTCAGATGAGATTAGAGGTGGGGTGGGAAGCAGGATGGTGAGCGGCTCATTGGATTCCTCTTGTTAAAAGCCAGAAAGGTCATTTACCTCTTGGGCTGCTGGAGGTAGCACACTGTGACAGGCTGCTGATGAAATCCAAGACATGCTTATGCTGCTTTTTTTGCTCCAAACAGGCTCTTTGGATGACAGGGATGACAGAATTTGAGCATCTCGTGCACCAGGAAAACGAAGCCATTGGTGACTGCCTCAGAGAAAACAGCATTGCTCTTGCCCCCTGCTGTGGGAATGAGCAGGCTTGAAAGGCAAAGGGTTTTTTTTTGGAGCAGGGCTTGAGATGTGCAGGAGCTAAAGGACTGCAGCTCAGATGGGACCGGTGCGTGTCCTGTGGTGGAGATGTGAGCTGCTCTTCCTGTGGAAGGGTCTCTCAGGTGATTGTAGAATCATCTTGGAATCACAGAATGGCTTTTGTTCAAGAGACATTTATAGACTATTGGGTCCAACACTCCTGCAATGCACAGGAAGACCCACAGCTCCATCAGGTGCTCTGAGCCCCATCCAGCCTGACCTTGGGTGTCTCCAGAGACAGGGTATCCATCTCCTCTTTGGGCAACCCGTGCCAGTGCCTCACCACCCTTATCATAAAAACTTTTTCCTTATATCCAGTCCAAATTCCCCCCTTTTACATTTAAACCATGTCCCCTTGTCCATCACAACAGACCCTGCTATAGAGTCTGTCTCCTTCCATATAGCCCCTTTAGATACTGAAAGCCATTGCCAGCTCTCCCTGGAGTCCTATCTTCTCCAGCAGCACAGCCCCAGCTCTCAGTCTGTCCTCATAGAAGAGGTGTTCCATCCTTGAGATCATTTTTGTGTCCCTCTTCTGGATAAGCTCCAACAGATCCATGTCTCTCCTGTGCTGAGGACTCCCCACATGGAGCTAGTAGTCCAGGTGAGATCTCCCAGTTCAGATCCCATCCCTTGACCTGCCGGCCATGCTGCTTTGGATGCAGCCCAGAATACAGTTGGCTCTCTGGGTTGCAAGGGCACATTGCCGGCTCATGTCCAGCTGCCATCTACCAATACTCCCAGACCTTTTCAGCAGGGCTGTGCTCCATCCTTACATCCCCCAGCTTGTACTGACAGCAGGGGTTGACACAGACCTGGTGTAGACCTTGCACTTGGCTTTGGTGAACCTCATGAGGTTCTCCTGGGCCCACTGAATGTGGCACTCTGCGGGCCCAGTAACTCTGCTGAGGAGCTCCCAATGAGCAGGACAGAAGCTATGACACTGCAGCTTAAGGGAGATGAATTCAGAAGTTGACCTAAAGCATATCGCTTGGCCCTAGCAAAAAACACACTACAGAAGTTCAGACTTAATTAAAAAAATTTAAAAAAAATTAAAAAATTGGCCAATATCTTAGTATAAATACTCATATATCTTAGTATAAATACACATAAAGAGCGTTCTCTGCGTAATAGGTTATGTGGAAATGTGTGTTTCCGTCTTGGGTGTTGTTCATGTGGATGCTGCACAACCAATTACTCAGACAATGGTTATTCATCAGTAGTAATGGCCCACTGGGGTCGGTCTGTGATCCAACACTGTGTACTATCCCAGCTATCTAGAGGAAAATACAAAAGGCCTGGTAAAGTTATTTGCAGATGGTGCAATGCTGGCAGAAAGGTCAAATATGGACAGGACAGTTATATGAGGTGATTATGATGACTTGGTAGAAGACCATCTCTTTATTGTGTTAGTGCAGCCAAGGGCAAGTTTGCACTTGTAAAAAAGGCTTACGGAATGAGACAGCATCTTGGAAGGCAGCAGCTCTGGGAAGATTTGGGATTAACAGCAGATAACAGATTGCATGTGTACAAATTACTTTAAACAACAGGAAATCCATCAGCTATGGATATCTATGCTTGAAGAGGCCGGACAACTGCTGGGGACAAAGTACATAGCAAAGGACATGTAAGGTGAACTGAGGGTGATGAGCTTTGAACTGGAAGGACAGTTAAGTCCTGTGGATGGGCTGTGGGGTGGGGAATCTCACCCCAGTAGGGCTGTGGTATCTTAACAGGAACAAATAGTCCCGCAAGCAGTCAGCTGAGTTTTCCAAGATCATCTGGGCTTGGAGCTGGCTTGGCTTTGCTTTTGGGGAAACATGAACATTTTTTTTTTTCTTTTTGCTTGGAATCCTTCTCTTGTCCTTGAAAAACCGAAGGATGTATGTGAATATGGCTGGAAACCAGGTTAGATAACTGATGTATTAGGGTAAAATGTGCGAGTGGGGCTGGGAATGCTACAGGATTCCTGTTCTCCATGGAAAATTAACAGTTCTATACAACAACTTGTGTTTTTTTATGGATTCTCTTCCTGTCTGAGAGAGGATGGCTGCATCCCCATACTGGAGATGGTCTCTAGCTCCTTTTCAAGCCTTGTTCACGAGCACATCTTATGGCCTGGCTCGAAACCATGCCAGGGACTGTTGTAGGAGCATAACGAGATAGATCATGGTGTTCCTGTTCCTGGGAATGTTCACTGACACAATGTAATTTACTAGTGGAGGGGTAGCCTTTGTATGTCAGAAGGACCTGATACTCTCTGGTGGGACAAATGACTGCTGTGATAAATAGTGATGGAGGTGAAGCAGAGTCAAAGGATGCAGGGAGCTGCTCCACTGGGCCACTGTGGATTGGTTGAGGGGGGGGGGGGGAAGCAACCATCATCTATTTTCAGTATTGACACAGATGTATTTCTTAGTCATGAACCAGCAGAGGCAATTTAGCATGCATCTCTTCTTGAGGAAAAATGACCACTATTGTGGGTTTTTTTGTTTCTCAGGCCAGGCCCTTGGCTGGTATGAATCAGAAGAGCATTGCCAGTGACAGGAAATCATGCTAGTTTCTACCAAATGGGATTCTGGCCAAGGATGTGCAGTCATTCCCAGTTTGCTTGTGCTGTGGAGCAGTGGTGAGGAGCAACTTTGAGGATGTATTTCACCCCTATAGGTGATACAAAAAAAAACAAACAGTTGACTCATAGTGCCTTCTCTCTGGAGCCTCCAGGCTCGGATTTCATATGGAGACAGTGGAAAACATATTTCTCTTTTTTAAGTCAAACATATACAGAAAAAAGGTCACTTTCAAAGGACTTATCTCTAATGGCTCTTGGTAGCCTGGTCTGGTGGTTGGTGACCCTGCACGTGGCAGGGGTTTTGAAACCATAAGTTCATTGTGGTTCTTTTCAACCCAGGATTATATTAATACTAACCTGGAACACGCAGCTTCTCACTGCCATCACTAGAGTGGGATCCAAGCCCAGCAGCCTTGGGCTAGAAGGAGCTCTGAGCAGATCTTGTCCCACTTGGTTCCCCCCAAAGGATGGCCCTAGAGCCCTCACTCTTACTGTGGAAGCACATGGATTTAGAGGACATACAGGAGCTTAGTTTCTGGTGGAAGCAATGAGATTCACTCGTGTCTCTCTAGGGTGCTGGTACTGTGTGGATTCTGTGTTACTGAATATCAGTGAGAAGTTCATCTCTAATGTTTATAGGTAGAGGCTCAGGCCCTTGGAAATATACAAATGTTACAGCAAAGAGGCTAAGAAAAATCCCTGAGATAGATGACTAGATAATTTCTGACAGTTAATGACCTACTAGAAGATCTGAGAGCTTCAGGGCCCTTCATCTAGGAACTCATTAAATGCCAAATCCGTTAACTGCCATCACCGCTCTTTTACTATCTTTGGGAATGTAGAAGTGCTCAGAAAAATAAGGATCTTTCTGAAGTGCTGTATAAGTTGGAGGTTGAGTTGCACATTGGTGCCTATGCACTGGGGGTGGACATGGTCTCTCTAGTGCCAGGTTTGTCCTGAGGAACTTCAGTGGGATCTATTCGGACTGGATACCGATCCAAGATGCACATCTGGTCCTTGGGCACAAATGAAAGCATAGCAGCACTTTTATTTTCAACATTCCTCCAGCTCAGAGCTCAAATTCGGAGGTGCAATTTTGGTCCATGAAACCTCTGGTCTAATTTCAGTGAGATCTCATGAAAAAGGTATACAGCTCTAAATTTCTTCTGCAGATGAGACACGCAGACCAAATGCATTTACTGGACATTTTCCTTTGTCTCAGATAGTTAAGATTAAGGAAAGAACACTGGTATTTGGAATCGTAACAATTAGGCTCTAACTTTCCTATTCTGTATGTAATTTTCATACCATTACAAATGCTCAAATTTCAGATATGCATTACCATAAGAGAAACAACACTCACAATTACTATTTCCTGAATAGAGGCATAGATGTTTAGCTGTTACCATGTCTGAAGGGCCTCTTGCTTGCCTGCATTAGCACAACAGTTCCAAAGAGACCTTGCTCTGAATCTCTTCTGCCATCACCGACACATCGGTGCAACTGTACTTGACTTAATGCTGTTGCACTGGTGTGAATCCAAATTGATCTGGGAATTAGATAGGGTTGCTTTGGTTTCCTACTAACATAGGAGAATGCAAGGCCATTGGCAAGCTTTCATGGTCTAGGGCAATTTACTGCTCGCTAGATGGCTAATGGGGTGAAAGTTGGGACCCCGCTTCATTTACATTTGCAGCAGAGGAAAAGTGCTGCTTGCCAGTGGCAGGAGATCCTTTCCAGACCTACATTCCCAAAGCAGGAGAATTTCACTGTTCTCTGTGGAGCTATGCCAGGGTGGAAATGGTGAATTCAGGCTCTGGGACCAGCGTTTTTTATCCATGATATACTTTCCTCAAGAGTGCCATAGTCTAGAGCAGACAACAAGCTTTGGAAAGGTGTAATACTATCCCAGAACATCCAGTGATGGAGAAAGGCTGTAAATCCATTCCTTTCAGCGCGGCTTTCTGTACCACTCACCCCAGCTGTTAACCTGCTTTGTTCAGAGATGAGCAGAGGTGAACATTGTCCTCTGGGAGGTCTCTGAGCATCCAAGGAGTGATCTGAGAAGTGATGGTGATATTTTGCGTGTAGTTCAGTGTGGTTATGATGGCCTTTCACTTTTCCTGTCTACGGTGAGCGAGCAATCAGAAAGTCACATTGCACTCAGATCTTTTTTGGTGTCTCAGAAGGATGAGACTCCATAAATACACACCCTTTCATCTGGGGAAATGAGAGAAATTCAAGGTCACAGAGCAGAGCTGAGAACAGACGGGGCTCCCAGTGAAAGGTGTTGGCTATCAGACCCAACCTCAGACAAAGGCCTTTGAGATGATTCCTCATTTCTCCTTTATGAAGCTGGTCTGACTCATCTGAACAGACACAATTTCCCCTCTCCTCTTCCCACAGCAACAACCATTGCCTCTGGGCTGGGTTCGAGAAGGTTTCTAGGTGCTGAAGACCCATAGCAATCCATGGGTACTGAATGCCAAATGTCTTTTTGGAGCTTGGTCTTTTTTCTTCTGGAGCTGACGTGGCTGGTGGGATGCTCTGAAGGTTCAGAGATGCTGGCCTTAGTGTTTCTGCCCTGTTTAGAAGATAAGAATATCTATCTGCTCTGTCTAATGGCTGGTTAGCCATGCAGACAAGCAGACACAATCAAATAACTGTGGCTTTTCCTATTTAGTGCAGCTCAGGGTCACTGAAAGATCTTCAATTTTATTTCCTTTCCCATGTAGCTTCTCAGACATAAAACTAATTTTACTAGTTGCAGAGAAGGGCCTGGCTATGAAAACTGTCTCTGCTTCAGGAACAGTTCTTCCCTTCTTTACTTATTCACCATCTTGAGAGCCAGCTGACACAGCAGCAGATGAACCAGGTGAGGTCCATGAGATTTCATCCATTATTCCCAGTGTGGAGATATCCAGTGCCAAAGTGCAGCTTGGCAGAGTGGATGTGAAGTATCCATGACCCACCTGACCTTTTGCCAAGGTTTCATTGCATGCCGGTGGGGAATGGGCAGTGGGTCTCAGCAGTGGGTCCCAGCAGGTAGCATGAAGGCAATATGAATGTTTCACATTTTTATTTCAAGATCACAGATCTCAAATAGAAAACTTGCCCAAAATTAAATAATGGGAAAGAGATAATTATTTATTCTTACTCCACTCCAAAAAAAAAAAGAAAAGAGATTTTGTTTGACCTGAGAGAGCATGTGATTTATGCTGGCTTCATTCAGGAAACCAAATAACATCCAAATTGGAGTTGCTGTAGATAAGATCTGTAGGAACATTTCATTGGTAACTTTGCCCTGCCACCAAACAACCCCAGTTTATCCTAAAGTCCCCATGTAGCACTTGGATCAGCTTTCTTCTGGGTCCCTCATGACTCCCTGTTAAAATTAACTTCTTTCCTCGAAAATTTCAAACCGAGGGCCATCTTTTAACCCACCGAGGAGCTGATTTTGTAGTACATTGTGAGGTGTGTCATGACGGCGTAGGGAGGTGTTCGCAAGAGCTGTAGGACTGTGGAGGATGGATAGCACCAAATCTGGGCAAGACTCATCCAAGAGAGGAAAACTGGGAGCCAAACATCCTTAAAACAGTACCTGGGTTTCATTTCAGAAAGCAGTGGTTCATTCCATAAGCTAATGGATGCACTAGGGATGATCAGATGTCCATGACCTAGAGAAAACTTGTTTGCTATGCCATTGATGGTTTAGATGTTCCCGGTGGGTATCTAGAGATGGCAGGAATGTCAATGGACTGTCCCAGACTGTGGCCTGAACGAGTGCTCAGCACTGGACTTCTGTACCGGCCCATCTGCAGCAATGTGCGTGGGCTGCAAACGCGTATGAGAAGCAGAATAGATCAGCTTCCACTGAGCCCCTCCTACCTCCTGCTCCTGCTCTGGGTGGCTCCTCTGAAGCTGCCTCCAGTATCACAGCATGGGGCAGATACCCCCTGAGGGACTTCTGGGAAGAGCTATTTCCAAAAGTACCCAAGGGATGTAGGCGCTTGATAGCCCCGTTTTCTGCTATCTGTCAGCATTGCCTGGGCTGGAGCGGGGTGAGGAGTAGGCAGGGCTGTTCCACGCTGAGGCGTTTTGGCAATGGTCTCTCTTTGATCTGGGCATGGCCCTTGCCTCTTGAATCTCTTATCTCATGCGTATTTTATTTCCCCACATGGAGTACAGCTGGGGCAGGAGGTTTATAAGCAGGAAGGCATTTCCCCTCCCTGATCATGGCTTGGGAAAGGGGGAGGGAGAGAGGAGGTGATTTTGTGGCTGACAGACCAAGGGGATCCGACGTGCCAAGCTACATCTGTGGTTCCTGAGAAATCAATTAGCGAGGGAGGGGAGGAGTGGTTGGCAAACCGCATGGTTGAAAGGAAAACATCACAAAAATGAAGCAGAGGGATGTTTTGAAGAAGAAGCAGCGCTGCTGGAGGATGTGAGCTAGTGGCTTTTTTGTTTGGTAGCGGGTGCGTGTGAGACAGGCACTCACCAGAAGGTTAATCTCAACCTGGTAGGGAAGAATGGCCTGGGATCTAGGAAGCAGTCTGCTAATAAAAGAAGGACTACACTTATCCTGTGCTAAAAAACATAACCAAAGATCTGTGCTATGCAGTAGCAGAGATTGGAGAAAATGCTCATTTGGCAACACTCCACTCCATAAGAGTTAGCTGGAGCATTTGGGCTTTTTTATTCAGGCTTATGTTCCCTCCCTACAAGTCTGGAAGATTTGAACTGTACTGTTGCAGTATTTTGGAAGTGAATGTGTCCAGAGGTATTTAAACAAGTACATTTCTGATGCTGCTTGGTGTGCAGAGTGGAGTACTGAAAAGACCCTTTGGGCCCGTGGCTATGAATGGTGTTCATATTGGGGGAGCTTTCCTGGTAGCAATCCTTGCTTCTTGAACTACAATTGTTTTAAATTGAGTAAGTCTTTGAGTGCAGGTCTCTCATTTTCCAGCCAGAAACATCATCCTTGGTTTGCTCTTGCATCTCCCCTCTGCCCTGATACCAAACTCCTTTCTGTTTCACCAAAAGGAGGAGATAAATGGGGCGGGTGATGCTGAGGATTGTCTTTGTCACAAATTTACCCTCAGCCTTGTCCCATCTGTACAGCTCAGCAGTCCGGCTCACCACATAGGATTTGTGGTCTTCTGTGGCACCAAGGTGTAGTAAAAACATGTGACTAAGGGTCTGTTGGAGATGTGATGATCCTTAATATCAACAAACAACTCCAAGAGCAGCTTGAAGGGATAACAGAGCTGAGTCTTTGACTGATAGGTAAATTGCACTGCAGGGAGGTGGAATACATGAATCTTAATGTTCCTCCCCAAGCAAAAGAGAGCAGAATCCCCATTTCTTTAGTCCCTGGAAGTTTTCAAGAAGAGGGTAGATCTGGCACTGAGGGACATGGTTATTGGGCATGCTGGGGATGGGTTGATGGTTGGACTTGATGATGCTAATGGTCTTTTCCAATATAATGATTCTGTGATTCTTACACCTTTGGAAATTTCTCAGACCACAGGTTTGTTTTCTCTCCCTTTACTCTCTTTTCAATGCCATTGCAACAGTGCCAGGAGGACAAGAATAAGCATCATCTTTAGGAGAAAGCTCCGGGGCACAGAGATCTTCTCAGTGGTTGGTGCTGCATGAAGTACCTGCATCACTGGTGAGGAGGGAGATTTGGGATGAAGCCTCAGGCTTGTGGGCTCTGGGATGAGCCCTGGCAGGCATCTCTGCTGCCTTGTGTTCTGGAGGGAGATAGGAACTCCTATCTCAGGTTCAGGGTTGGTGTATGGAAACCAGGCCCTCGGGGTCGAGCACTTAAACTCTTGGGTGACCTTCCTGAATAAACGTAATGTCATTCATGTAGGAATGGTAACTATGGGTTCAGCTATGGGTTACGCTTTTCTCTATGTTATACTCAAGGCAGCTATTCTTCCAAGCTGGTGGAAGTACCCAACCAATAGGCCTCCTCTGGTCTACTTCTGCTGGAAAATCCCAATTCATAGGACTCCTCTGGTCTACATCTTTTCTCTCCTATTTTGTTCCTCTTATCAAATTCCTCCAGAACATTTCCTAGGGTTTTTCAGACCACTGCTTGTATGGTTCCAGAGAGATGAAGCTGCTGAGAGGGGAGAACTGAGCCAGCATTCAATGGGATGCAGGAAAGGGAAAAGTGTGTGCATGAGCCTAAGAAGGAAAGGACTTGGGAACGAGAGCTGCCGATGCTGTGTGATAGTGTCCCTATGTGAGATGGAGTTCGTCTGTGGGTGTGAGAAAGGAGTATTTGGAAGTGAGCAAGCGTGGGCGTGAGGTGTGTGTGAGAGTGTGCATGCATTTCCATCCCCACACTTTGAAAAACTTTTTGGAGCACTGCAGTGTTCGAACAGGCCCCGGTTCCCAAAATAATCAACCCATCTAGAGAAGTTACGGAGTCTGTGGACACCTGGAGGGTTTCCTTGCCATGCCTCAGAATGAATTTTAAGCAGTTGGTGCTGGCTGATGCAGCTGTGCTGTGCTGCAGTGGGAGTGGCAGCAAGGTGTGCTGGAGGTCAGGGCAGGTGCAGAGGGACGTCTAAGGGAGCATAGAACCAACTCCTCACCCTGATGATGAGATGGAGAAACCCCGTCTTCTTCCTCTCCTCCACCACTATAATGAAGGAGGTGAAAAATCACAGAGTCATTAAGGTTGGAAAAGACCACCGAGAACATCAAGCCCAACCATCCACCCATCCCCACTATGCCCCCTGGCCATGTCCCTCAGTTCCACATCTCCACAGTTCTTGAACACCTCCAGGGATGGTGACTCCACCACTTCTCTGAGCAGCCTGTTCCAATGCCTGGATACTCTTATTGAAAATAATTTTTTTCTATTTTTTCTTGTGGTCACAGACCCACAGAGCCAGGGCTGGGCTGAATTCACAAACTCCCAAACTTGAAAAAAAAAGGGAGTGAAGTCATCCCTGTTTTTATGTTGGTGTGATAGGCTTTATTGTTTTCTCCTTCCAGAGCCAACACTGTGCTCCAAAACCAATGCAAGCACCACGTGTTCGGTCTGATGTTGCTGCTCTTCAGAGCTGTGTCCCTGGATGAAAATGCATGGGCAGCACGTACAGCATGTAAAGCCTTTTTTTTTTTAATCCAAAACCATATGTGTTCTGACACCACTGCAAGAGGATAGGGCTTCTTCTGTATCAGCATTTCCCCACATCTCTAGCCCCAACACGTGTTCACGATGGGGGAAATGTGGGCTCAAGTCCCTTTGCTGTTAGGAAGGGTTCGATCCACATCTCCCACTGTGCTTACCTACCACTCTCCTGGGGCTATGAGTGGAGGTGGCAGGTTGCTCTTGGCTCCCACTGTTTGGGGGAAGCTGTTTCACTTTCCAGCAGGGAAACACCAAACTCAATGGGTCAGCAAGAAAGAACAAGCAAAGCTGTGTTAGCGCTTGGGGAAATTCACCTGGGAGCAGGGAGAACGGAGTTCCCGTTCCTGCTCTAAGGACTGTTTATGTATTTTAAAATTAAACAACCCATGGTGCTGGTAACTGGAATTCAGATCTCCCCACTCCCAAGGGAGTGCCCCAATCCCAAGGCTGCGGAGTCATGCTCACTCTTGCCCTCTGGAGCTTCAGGTTTTGATTCCATTTTTTTTCTTCTTCTTTTTTTTTAACACCCTGCTGCATAGCTTCCCCAGAACAAGGGTGTAAGCCCCTCTCCAGGCTGTTGGGTAGGGGCACTGCCCATGGCAGGCAGAATTTGGAGGATTTCTGCCTCCTACGTCAGAGGGAGCTGCGGTTTCCCACACCCAGGGAATACTCTCTAACCTTTCAGCTGTTAATTGGGAAAAGAGAACTTGAGTTTTACCTCCTACTCCTGTGTGTTATAAGAATGGTGTGTGATGTGGTAGGCATGCGATGCAAACATTTACGGGCCAGGCCTTGGAGGTGACACAGGGAAAGGACAACACGTTGGCTAGGCATAGCCTACGTGGACTGAGGCACTTCTGAACAAGTCCCAGTGCCACACTTCTGGGCTGGGGACCCTCATTGTAAAAATGGGGTTTTCTCAGGGACTCCAGTGCCTCTAAGGTTACATGGTAGGTGAGCAAGGATGTGAGAATGAAACTTTGGGCATGCTTGATGGATTTTGCCACATGGACTCCAGTGTGAAGTGCTCTTGCTTTTGATTTGTCTTGATCAGAACTCCTGCAGTCTTCAGTGGTGGCAACCCTTCAGAGAGAACCCTTGGGAAGCAGCATGGTTCAAAGCTATGTTTCTCCCTGGGAGACTGGGAGCACAAGTTGCAGCAGGGCCATAAACAGGGAAGCTTTGATATTGCTAGCACTAGGGATGAAGAGCAAGGAGAAAGGTGTCTGCACAGCTGCCATTGAGCTTGGTGTTCCCATGTTTCCCATGTTTCTCTCTGACTTTTTAATGGGCTTTAGATCAGATCCCTAAAAAGCTGTCTAATCCTGCAACACACTGAGTTCCCCTAGGGTGGCACAGGGGGTCCCCAGCTCTGCTTATGATGTCGGTCTCCCAAGTTCTAGTTCAGTCTCAAGAGTGGAGTCTGCGCCTGTGGGCAAATCACTTCCACCTCTGTAAGATCTGGCTGTAAAACAAGGCTAATAACACCAAATTACCTACCTGTGAGAATTAATGAGATCATACTCGCTCAGCCCTTTGAAGGCATGAAGCATTACAGAAGCACTGGGGCATTATTACAGAGTGTGTTTTTAATATATGTCTAGTTTCACTTACAAATTGGAGTTTTGCTCTCTTTTGACTAAACAGCACTAATTAGACATGTAAGGTAGGAAATAAATGTTTCCAGTGTTTCTTAGGCTGGAAACTAGTTAATTTCAGGGTTCTTTGGTTTAATTGCGTCTGAAAAGACATTGAGAAAATGTGTAATGAGCTGAGAATGCTTTAACTTTGTTTTTATTGTTCCCTAAACTCTTGCTTCTGCTAAGTCACAAGATGCCAGTAAAATAGTGGGGGACTGGATGGGAGCACTTGGGGTATTTTTTTTTGATATGTCAAGGTAAAATAATTCCTGCTTATTCAGTTTAATGCAGCACTCCTCCTCCATAAATCTCTGAGCACTCCACAAAAGCAGGTACAGCGTTGCCTTCATTTTACTAAGTGGAAAACATAAAGCAGAAAGAGGTTGTGGGATTTGCCCGGGGTCAAGTAAATTAGGCCTTGTCTACGTGAGAAATATGTGCCAATTTAGTAAAACAGGTGGAAAACACACAGTGGACACTTACCTCATTTTCAGAGGAGCTTTTCTTGTTTTTGCTTTAGCCATTTTGCATCAATTCAGGCTTGCTTTAGTTTAGTGGCTTTAAAGGGAAGGGTTCTGGTATCTTGTTGTGCTGGGTTGACTAAGCTGTGATAATGTCACCCCTCGACTTGGGCTGGTGTCTGTAGATGTGCTCCCAGTGACAGACAGGGGTTGTGGGTTGCCCGAAGCCCATCACATCCTGTTATCTCTCCCTTCTGGGGAAATCCTTTTTCCCTTGCAGGGTTAGATTGGGTCAAGTTGATACTGCAGAAGCCACACTGTTATCTCTTGAGCACATTTGAATTAATGAGCATCGTCAGTATATGCAAAGAGTCAATGAAGTTAATGTCAGTGAGTCAGTGACGTCACTGCAAATTTTTTATTAATATAGCAGAGAGCAGGAGCATAGCCTGTGATTATAATCACACTTCAGATGCCTGACTTCCTGGTTTAGGTAGGTATTTCAGATTTAACTCTGCTTGGTGGTGTTTCCAGTTTGCCAGACATGTTGTATCCAGGAGTTTGTGTTTTCCAAATGTATTAACAAGTTGTTTTTTCCCCCCCAAAACATTTCTGGTTTGAGGTCATAACTTGCATATTTTGAAGAATGCTGTCTCAGGTCCTTCTATGAATATTGCTGTTAAACACTTGAGTGCAGAAGTTTAGCTGTGCAAATATCTGCTACTTTTGTGTGCAGACTTAAGACAGCAGTGTCTCACTCATTGGCTGGGGATTACAGATATTAATAAAATATCTATTTAGGGAAAAAAAAAAAAAAGAGAGAGAGAAAGAGAATGTAAAGAGATGGACTGAATTCATTATAATGTGAGTAGTCTCGTTGTGCTACTAGTCCTTTGGAAGGGCACTAACAGGCAGTTTCTGAGAACCTCTGACAGGTGACTGTATAGGACTGATGTGGCTGGGCCGAGGGACTGAACACATCTGTGTTCAGCATCTTAAAAAAGGTATTTCCAAAGAGTAGGAGTCAGGTCTTTGCTCTCTAATGAATATGCACTATGTAAATGAACTCCGTTTAATCTAAGTTAGGTGAACTGTGTAACTGTGTTAGAGTTTATCTTTTCACTTTTCTCCTCTCCTCTCCTCTCCTCTCCTCTCCTCTCCTCTCCTCTCCTCTCCTCTCCTCTCCTCTCCTCTCCTCTCCTCTCCTCTCCTCTCCTCTCCTCTCCTCTCCTCTCCTCTCCTCTCCTCTCCTCTCCTCTCCTCTCCTCTCCTCTCCTCTCCTCTCCTCTCCTCTCCTCTCCTCTCCTCTCCTCTCCTCTCCTCTCCTCTCCTCTTCTCTCCTCTCCTTCCAATCCATGAAAGCAACGGAACACACTGAAATATCACAAGAAAGTCAATCCAGAAAAGTCTGTCCATCCCAATCACTCAAAATCATTCCTGGGTTCGGATGTGGTAGCTATTCTGTTTTCGTGTGACCTTAGAAACAGCCATGACTGAAGAGATTGTGGAAAGAAAATGTTTTTGCTTTCCCACTGCTTCATTCTCGGGGAATATAGTTAGGAAACCCCAATCTCCACAGTCAGGTGGGCTCTTTGGAGATGGTGTCTGAACAGCATTAGATTTAGGAGAGCTGTGGGTAGGATACACATTAAATCCAGAACCTTTCTGATCGCACGTGTCTCAAGTGTAGGAAAGATAATTAAATTTAGCTTAAAAAGGAGCACCACAAACAAGAAAACATCCAGCAAGTCAAACACAAGAGCTAGTAAGATGCAGGAGCTATTCTTCCTGAAAAAAAAATGTTTATCTTTTAAGCCCCTCCAGGTCAGATTGTGATGAGAAGCTGAGTTACAGCAGCCCCTTGAGAGATGGACACTTAACTCGGGGTAATTCTGGGACTACTGGGTGCTTTTGAACAGGGACATCAGCCCTCTCTGCGGCTTTCAGAGCTGGGGAAGGGAGCGCTGCCTGGTAGGCAGCCCCGAGGCAGCAGCGGGGAGCCGGGCGGCCCCGGTACCATGGACAGCGGTGGGCACCGCGTCGGCCCCGCATGGAGCAGTGCCCCTGTATATCACTGCAGCTGGAACAGCAGGAGGAAAAACCCGTAATAACAGGTATTTTTGAGAAGGGGGATTTGACAAATCGTACAACCCTAGGATAATTAAGATTGGGAAAGATCTCTAAGATCATCTCTAAGTCCAACCATCCGCCTACCACCAATATTGCTCACTGTTCATTGTCCTCAGTGCCTCATCTCCAAGCTTCTTGAACACCTCCAGGTTACCCCACCACTTCCTGGGCAGCTGTGTCAGTGCCTGACCACTTTTTCAGTGTAGTTTTTCCAATGAATGCTGTGTTGGTGGGGATCTACTGATGACTGTAGCTCTAAAGTGTTTATTCGAGCTCTAGAAAGTCAAGGACACACTAGATCATACAGGATGGCTACCCATCACGGCACCCCTTCCATTCACCAGGAGCAAAGAGTGCTGAGAGAAGATTAGAGAAATCTTTCAGGTTGCATGTTAAACACCTATAATTTAATGTTCAGAAAGAAAACCACCTCCATGCCTGGGGAGGAGCAGTGTACAGCAAAGTGGCTGTAGATGCTAATCAGGCTTAGTGGAGAACACAAAACAGCTTAAACTGCAAAAGAAAGCTAATTGAAAAACCTCAGGGGAGAAACCCACCTCCAAGCATTATTCTGCTGCACCTCTGATCAGGACATTGGTGCTGAGTGTGGAGAATTGAGGACATCAAAGCAGCAGCTATGCATAACCAAGGAGCACTAATAATTGCTGAGAAACTAGTTTGGCGGTCTCATGAGCACAATACTTAGAAAAGGGATGCCAGGTCCTCAAGTGGTGTATGTAGCCAAGAGGCTCTGGAAATCACCCAGACTTCTCCCATACTAGGTGAATATTATGCAGCAGATTCATGGCAAGTTGTACTTTTTTTATACCAAGTGGACCCTTGGCCATCAGCTGATTGCTTTTATATGAATACTTCTTGGTGTAGTTATGTCTAAAGGGTAATTTGCCTCACAGTGGCAGCAAACAGAAATAAATGCCTGTGAGATTTAATGCTTTACCACGTGCAAATTACATTTCTGTTCATACCAGCATTTTATACAGCAGTAATCAGTGTGGAGTGTTGGTTCTGGGATTGAAGAAGGATGTCCATGGTGGATGGACAAGATGAACTGACTGGGGAGTGTTTTTTCGTGTGTGCTGCCAACACAGCAGATAGAACACTAAGAGGACTTCATTAAACGTTTGATCACCATTTCAGAAGCACATAGATAAATTCATCGTCCTATTGTGCTTGGTGCTGTGCAGACACATATTCCTTTGGCTGGAGATGCCTGTAGTCTGTAGAGGGCCAAATAAACAAAGGCTGGATTATGGACTCCCTTTCTCAAGTGGGAAGCGATTCAGGCTTTTCAGTGTTCAGTCATTTCAGGAATGGAAGAGTCTGTATGTGATTGTGAAGAACAAGGTGAATATGAGGGCACCCAGAGCTGTTCAGCTTTCCTGACCTCTGTATTGGATTGCATGAGCATGTATGTACAAGGGAGGATGCTGTGATTCTGGGAAGGCTGGGTCCTTTCACTCTTCTACATTCCTGAAGTTAAGGGGACTAGCAATGTTTTGTCCTAGAAGCCTGGCTCCTGTGGACAGTCAGATCTGTAAGACAAAACAGTATGAAAAGCTCCAAAAATTTTGGGTCACAGGCCTCTCATCATGGAAGTCTATGCCATATGAGAAGATCCTATCATCTCCTTAGATTGCTAATGAGTTTTCTAATTTCTACTAATCCATTGCTTGGTCTATTGTAGTATTAGAGCTTTCCTTGGATACCACCAGTTGGTTTTATCTGCTCCATATTAGGCAACATACTACCTACCACCAAAGCTTTCATGGGACCTTGGGGACAGGCTTCCTACATGCCTGAACAAGTATTACAAAAACTGTTTCTCAGTGCAAGTTTCCCACAGCCAAAGAAATTCCTTACAGGGGCCACACCTGCCTCTGAACTTGTTTAACACCAGCCTACTAAATGGGTGAAGCTGATAGGGACTGGAACCCACTGGAAAACATGCAGCCCAGCCCAATCTGAACATCTTCACCTGCGGCAAAACTTTCCTCTGCAGGCAAGGCGACAGATGTCAACTCAACTCCAGGGCTCTGCTTCTCTAGATGCGTGCACTTCCAACTTGAGGAAGAGATCTGAGACCCACAACAGGCATCAAATGGAGAATCCCAGTACTGGCAGTTAGAAAAATAGCTCTGCACAAAGGTGAATCCAAATCAGTTCTCATGAGAGTCTTGAGATGGGCCTAAATGGAATCCAAGGTCTGAAGCCCCTCTGTGGAATTCTTGGGTGGGTTGTGATGCTCGTGTTTTCCTGGCACCAACTACACTCTTTTTGTTATTCTCTTGGAACGAGTTTTTCTAGGTCTGGAAGTGTCCCAAGTGTGAAGAAAGCTGTGATATCTCAGTAGCTTAAAGACCCATGGGAAATACTTTGAGAGATTTGAGTAGAATTTTGACTGAACCTGAATTCAAAACCTGGTCCGTCCCTTGCTTTTGAACAAAGACATAGAAATCCAAAGAGCTGGGAATGAGGAGGGCTGAGACAAGTATTTTTGGTTAAGAAAAAAGTAATGTTGACTGAAAACATTCTCACCCCAAATACCATCTTGGATCAAAAACATTTGGCATTGTGAGTCCAAAATTTGAAACAGCTTCTTCTGGAAATATAGAAATAAATAAATGAAACACTTCTTGTTGCCTTTTCCAAATAAACCTTTTTCCTGTTTAATCTTGTAATGGCATTCTTAGTTTAAACATTGGTCTGATATTTTGGAAAGGTTAAATTATGCAAAGTGGAACAAATAGTTTATTCCAACTTGAGTGCTGTGGCCTCTACAAAAGTATTTTGTTTTGCTGAGGTTTCTACCTGAAAAATCTAAAAAGACACAGGAGGTATTCCTTTGTTCATTTATTTTTGTAGCCAACTTTTTGGCTGAGTCTGTTTCCTGAGGCCCATACTGGTCTCCATGACTGACCTCCACCAGTTGTGATCTGATTTTATGCAGTCCTTTTGGAGTGAGCCAGAGATCTCTATGACACTTTGTCATGGTTAGAATGCAGAAAAAGAGACAGAAAATTTAGCGGATTGATGTTTTATTGGCATCCAGAAAACTTTCTCTTTTTTTTTTTTACTGCCATGTATTTGGTGATTTTCCTTATTCTTTCCCATTTCAACCCCCCGTGTACATCATGATGTCAGCTTTGTGGCTGCTGCTCCTCTACTTGTCTGGGCTATAGAAATTCCCTGTCTAGCCCATGCACACAGTCTGTTTTAATCAACTTTCTGACACCAACCAGGTGTAAAATCCCCACAGTCAGCAGAAGCAGTACAGCTACTTGAAGATGTCCATTGGAATTATCAATGTCGATCACTTTGCAAACTCCTCCAAACTCTTGATTTCCAAGAGCTGGACAAACACACCAAGAGAATTCTGACTCTATGCTTGTCTTTGCTATTCTGTCCTTGTGTATTCTCCTTGGCTCATCCTCTATCAGAGATGGGTAACGTGTGACAAGATGGACTCCTGATCCAATCTCCCTGAGCAGTCTGTTGGTCTAAAAATGCAACTTAAGACATGTGCACAACCCAGCACAGAGCCGAACTGAGTGAGTTTTCTTTATATTTACCTAGGATCTAATCTACAGTGAGTTCTCAGAGGCATTTGCACCATTTTTTTCCTTTAGTTGTTCTTTGTTTTGAGTAAATTTATTTTCATAGAATCACTTAATCATTTCGTCTGGAAAAGACCCTGAAGACCATCAAGACCGACCATCTTCTATTGTGAACCAGGATCTGGATGCTGCCTGTCCACTTGGGAATGTGCAAATATGTCAGGGAATGGGACAGTACTTCATTCTTAGGCTGAATTTGACCAAAACACATCCATGTACATAGGCTGGTTTCCAAAGGAGATAGGGGAAATTATCTCAGTGGCTAAATTGGGTGAACAGCGAGTGAAAAGTTTCTTGATTCACTTAATGCTTTCTCACAAGCTTCCCTGCATGATTCCTGATCTGATGGTATGTTCTTCCATCTTGTTTTCCCCTTGTGAGATGGAGGATGAGTTTAGCGGTGCTACGTCACATTGACTTGATTAGATTCTCTTTTGACCTACTTACTGATGCGCAACTGAAACCATCCCTGAGTTTGGCTGATGGCCATATGAAACCATGTGGTTGCAACTGGTGGAAAACTTCTAAGCAGAATCCTATGGGAACAAACAGCAGCACCCTCTGTGGGGTCGGCCACTGGAGCTGCAATGTTGTTGGGCAAGGCTCTGGAGGTGAACTGTGAACGTGCAGATACAGAGTAGGACTTTGTGAGGTAGGCATGAGAGCACCTTGAATTCTGCAGGATGTTGAGTTTTAAGCTGATAAAATGTTATCAGTAAACACAGACTGAAGAGGCTTATGAGTCTCCAAGTTTTAGCCCATGATCCTGCATGTGTGTACAGGTTTATATGTCACATTGGAGGCCTGGTTAGATCCATCTGCAGTGCTGAATCACAAAAGCAGGTGAATTATCTGAGTAAGGTGGGAATATTTTCCTTCCCCTTCTTGCAGCTGGATCATGAGTATGCCATTGATAAAACTCCCCTGCAGGTTAATGACTTAGTAAGCCCTGTGCTATGCCCAGCTGTGATAAATGACTAATACTAAGCATCCCCTTGAGAAAGAAACCAGAACTGGTGAGGGGTGTTTGACTGCAGTTGTGTATCAAGTGAGATCTCTGGAAGTCCTGAGTTTGTGGGAGGATTTCATATTTGTGGGGATCAGAATTCCACTCTGCGTGGGATAAATGCTGTTTGACACTACTTGGCTCTCTGCAAAACTTCAGTTAGGTTCACCAAGGCCTTCTGTACTGTGACTATTTCAATGTCCTGTCTATGGGAGTGCAGGTTATTTGTCCATCTGGAATGCCACAGAATCATAGCATTGTTTGAGTTGGAAGGGACCTTTGAAGGTCATCTAGTCCAACTCCCCTGCAATGAACAGGGGAAATATAATTCCACGACAACACCACTGTGGGATTTACAGGGTTTTGCCTTCATACGTGTGTACATTTTTTCTTGTGATGAGACATAGGATAGGTAGGAGAGAACTTTTTGAACGGCTTATAGCTCTTGCCCCCAAACCATTGTAGTCCTGTTTTGAAGGGTCCACAAACACTCTGTATCACAGCACAAGTTATGCTTTGTAAAATAATAATAATAATAATAAAGATCAGCTGATTCAGATTTAATCATTTATGGAAAGGCAATGGAGATCTGTACTAAAGCCTTTTGAATTTGAGTTAGCTGTGGGGTTGACTCATTCACATCTCAGATGTTTGTGTGTGAAACCGGGCTAGTCTGTGAGAGGGGTCGTGTAGTTTGCCTTCTGTCCTCCAGACTTTCAGTGGGGGAATCTTGATCAGGGTCCAAAAATTAACCATTTGCTTCTGGAATTGATACCCAGGAACTTCATCCCTGGAGTCATTCAAGGCCAGGCTGGATGGGATCCTGGGCAGCCTGATCTAGTCACTGGCAACCTGACCCACAGTGGGGATGCTGGAGCTCAATGATCTTTAAGGTCCCTTCCAACCTAAGTCATTCTATGATTCTATGACTCTACAGACTAATCTGTGATGAAAAGCAACTGGGGTTGCCAGCTGGAGGTTGGCTACCTGCTGTAGGTGCCCTTGCCTATCAAGGTCCTCTTGTCCAGACCCAATTCTGCTGCTGGAGCACGTGGCATTAGTACTTGTAGATCTTCGAAGTCATGTTCTGCAGTTTCTGGAGGAGAGATCAGGCAGAGATGCAGTTTGGGACGCTATTGTAGAGCCTGTCAGACTTGACATCCCCCAGATATTCAAGACTTTTGTGTAGCTGAAAATGCTCATAGGGGCTGGATGGGGGTGGCACTGGTGTCTTCATTTGGATACTGCTGAACTTCAGAGAGCTGGGCCTTTCTGCATGTGTGATCTTTTAGCATAACCAGGGCATCATGTACAAACGTGCCTCCAACCTTGGGCCTGCAGACCTCACTGCCATGAGGAAATGCTGAGTCCATGAACTCGTCAGATTTTAGGCTGGTGGAGTGAGGATGAGACCCACCCTCAGATACATTAGATAGAAAGAATTAGGAGACGCAAGGGAAAAATCTGATGCAACAGCTGACCTCAAAGGGAAGAAGGCAAGGGGAGAGGTTCAAGAAGGTGATGATTTCCCTAGGCATAGTTAATTTCATTATTTTCTTTATTTGACAGTTTCTTGCAAACCCTTCCTACAGCTTGCATTATTATTGTCCACAATCTAAATGACAGTGTTGTAGAACATCCATCACCAACTCCAACCATCAACCCATCACCACCACTAGCCATGTCACTCAAGTTGGCGTGGCTTTGAGGAGCTCAGGCAGAATGAGACAGCTTGGAAAGGCATCACCCTGACCAACTCTTTGTAGGACAGAAATCTATTGTGGGACATCCTTTCTCAGCTGCAGTGACCCCATGGGTTGACTGCAGAGAATAGGTATAACAATTGCACAGGAGACCAGGGGTTGGGGTACCACCCTCAAAGTGGCCCCACTGGCTTCATGGGGTAGGGAAGGTGTTACTCCCAACAAAGACACAAGCAGTTCACATTGAAATGCCGACCCGATCCTTCTGTTCTTATACTGCAACTCGTCCCCAGGCTTCCCAACTCCACACTTCTCTGAGCAAAAGGGAAGCAAAGAGGTTACACTGCTGGTGACTCCAACTCCATCACCTGGCCAACAACAAGACCTTTAAGTCTTCAGAAGGAGCCCCAGAATGTTCAACAGTGGAGCTGCTGTTGTACTTCAGGGCTATTGATGATGATATTTCTTTTGCTCAAGTTCATGTAACTATTCAGCTGACCTCAGAAGAAGCTTTTGCCTTTACTTTGAGAGAGTGAATAATAAAAAAAAGTTAATAATCCAGGCCTGATCCCATTTGTGGCTCATCAGAGCACAGTTCGGTGTGCCAAGAATATTCTCCTCGTTGCTACAGTCTTTTCTCCTTGCATTTCTGTTGAAAAATACAGGAGACAGGTAGGTTTTATGGGCGTCTTTCAGCAAAGGAAAAGAATTAAGACATCAGGATGGCTACACCCTGCCATAAATCTTTTATGCATTGCTAGAGAAAGACCAAACAACATCAGATTTGCAAGTCACACTAAATGATATAGGTGTAACCAACCCCCAGTAAGTGAGTGCAAGCAAATTTTGAGGCTTGCTAAGGGTCAGAAAGGAGACATTGGGCTAAAGCTTTTGGTATGTGCAACGTGCCCATTTGTCAGGGCACTGCAGTTTTTGTGCTTGAGAAGAAAATGCCCCCCATCATAAAGGTTTTCCTTCCCATAAGAAACACCTTTAAAACTTTTTTTTTTTCTTATTGATGATGCACAGTTGGATACCTGCAGACACATCTCTGATCTCCCGCCATCATGGTACCTATACAGAGGGCAAATGAAGAGGACAGAGATGTCCTTGTACCAGCAGTGCAAGGTAACTAAAGTGGACAAGAGGGTCAGACCCCCAGCCAGAGTAAATCAGCAGAGTTCCATTGGTTGCAGCTGTTCTGATTTATGGCTGTGGAATAAGTAGACCAAAGGGATCCCAGCTTCATTTGTTGCTACTGCTGAAGGGTGGAGGGTTGCACTGGGCTCTGGTGCTTGTGATATGGGGGGCACGATCCCCTGGAGCTGATGGTGCCAGTGAGTCTGCCCATGGAGAGTGCAGCATTACTTTCATAGGGTCCATCTCCCCTGCAATGACTGGGGACACTGTCCAGCCTAACCTTGAATGAATCCAGGAATGGGATCACATCTCTCCATTCCATTGCAACCACATCTCTCCATTCCATTGCTGCACTGGCAGCACTGATCCAAACCATGGTGCCTCACTGCAGTGTTGAGTGATGCTCGGGGATGGAGGCAGCCATGACAGGGATGAGGTGGAAGAAGTATGGGCGTAGGGGCAGAGTATGCAGGAGGTGTGCCCCACTGCTGCAGTGGCACCCTTGAGGTCTGATGAGGATGTCTGGAGTGGGGGGAGGGGAATCACAGCCCCCAAAGCCCTTTCCCTGGGAATTTCCACCCTGCCTCTTGCACTGAGACAGAGAGGAAAGCCAAACCCAAGCTGCTAGTCCCTGAATCCTGCTTTCTGTTAGCTTTATTTACCCTCTTATAGTGCTGTTTGGACAAGGTGGGCCCAGTTCCATTGCAAAGAATCAGAAGAGTGGGCAGGCAAGGAACCATCTGCAAGTGGCATTTGACATAAACAAAGCAATTAAACTTTTACTTTTTCCTTCCGTAAACGGGAGCAGCAGTTGAGACCAGGCAGGAATGTGGCTCCCTATTCCTGTTCCTTAATGAGCTCGGGGGTGGAGGTTTGACAGACTTGCTCGCAGCCATGTCAATGTAATGACAGTGCTTTGCACTTAACACCTTTTACCTGGGGGATCTCAAAGCACTGTGTAAACATCCACTCAGCTCCTGGCACGGCAGAACTTCATTGTTCTTTTGATCTGTTGGAGGTGGGTGTGGGGGAATTGGAAGCAATAATAATAATAATAAAAAAGAGATAATAATGCCAAGTCTACGGTAGTGCCTTGGTCTTCCAGCAACGACCTCTCCATCTCATTCTTGATCTTGACACATTGCATGGGTGATGTCTTTGGGCTGGACTGTGACATTGCTTATGGTCCTTTATGGTCCAGCTGTCCCCAAGGCTCACTGCAATACATGACATCAGTGGGGCTCCCAGTGCGATGACATTGAATCTTAGCTCATGCCTGCCACCTGGCTTCATGCCCTCCTGCTTCAGTGGTGGCAATAAGTAGGATCCTTTCTCCTGAGGCCCTAGACTTGGGGAGCATGGAGGATAGGTCAGTCAGGAGGATCCCTCTGTGGCCATAAGTCCCTGTGAGAGGATGCAAGGGCACAGAGCTGTCTGCTTGGCAGTGCCCAGGGCCAAATCCAGGAGCACTGGACATGGCCAGGAGGCCAGAAGGTCCCTCTGCCCATCAGCACTGCTGTGCTGGGTGGGTGCTGGAACACCAGCACAGGGACCAGAGGGATGTGAAGTCTCCTCCTTGAGGACCTCCAAAACCATATGGGACACTCTGGGTATCCAACTTTGTCAGAGTGAACCCTGGGTTTTGTTGTAGACTTTAACTTCTGTTCCCATTCCTCTAAACCCACCAGGATGGATTTCCCACTGACTATGGGGTGGTTTTGAATGCCTCATCCTTGGAAGTGCTCAAGGCCATGCTGGATGAGTCTTTTGGGCAGCCTGGTCTGGTGGGAGGTGTCCTGGGAGGTGGACTGGGTGATCTCTAAAATTCCATCCAACCAGAACCATTCTATGAATTTAGATATATGCACAGTGACCTGAAGGGAATGGCTAGCTCCCAAGCCAACGGATTGTCTTTCAGAGATTCCTGGTGGGTTGACATTGACCTCTTCCATGTTGCTAGTGCTGGGCAGATACTCATGTGATATTTTCTATCTCTTGCTTTAAAGCTGCCAAGGGAAAAGCCATCAGTGGTGGAAATGATAATTCTGCTTCTCTCTCTCTTTCTGTTTGATTTTTTGCACTGGGGACTTAGAGCTACCGTGTGCTTGGGTAAAGCCCTATAAAAACTCACAGTCACCCAACCGGCTCTGCCTTGCTCTGCAGAAGAAGCAGTAAAAGACTCCTTTTTGTCAGGTTTCAACACATTTCTTATCATTCTGGGGAAGCTCGTTAACCACTTTTTTAATGAAAGATTATATTAGATGGTAGAATCTCTGACTAATTTTTTGGTTGCTGTAGCTGGGTAATAAATAGTCTGTGTGCTTTATCTCAGTGACAGATGGCTTCTGTGTTGTAATAGATTGTATCTGTATTTTATGCTAGAGCTCTCCTGTCCCTGGAGGCATTCTTTAGAAAAAGAAAAAAAAAAAGAAAAAAAAGAGAAGGAAAGGTGTTTATCTCAATGAGTTTGTAATCCTTGCCTTAAAAAAAAAAAAAAAAACAACAAAAAACAACAAAAACCCAAAGCTAACCCAAATCTGAATAATAATTTATGAGTCTAGGTTCATTCTACTTTACGGCAGAGCCAAGGAGCAATAGTATTGGGAGTTGCTTTGCTCACAAAAATATGCACTGTATTTCTCCTCTTGCTTCTCTCGCTGCTGCTGCTGCAGGTCATTAATGGCTGCAGCCTTTGCTGGGTCTTCTGCTACTGTGTTTGCTGTTTTCACACCAGGAATTTGTTGCTGGTTGATGTTTCTGAGGGGAGATGCATTGGTTAACTTTATCTGGAGGAGAGTAGCTCGTGCTCTCCTGAGCATCCATACTGCTGTGTATAGGAAGCCCATGGCCAAAGTTGATGGTGCTCATGTTTTTGCTAGTGTCCTGTCTGCTTTGGGCTCTGTCCTGTCTGGCTTTGGGGTAAGGAAACTAGCTTTTCTAGGGAGAATCCTGGCTGACACTGTGCAGCTGTGACGTTGCTGTCAGTATATGTCTACGGTTGCACTGGGTGATCTTGGAGGTCTTTTCCAACCTTGGTGATTCAATAGTGTGGTCTGCTCCATAGTTGTCCTATTCATCATAGAGATGGAAATAAAGGTGGGCCAACATTAAGTGGTTGCAGGCTTGAGGCTGTGTCTTGTCTATGATGCTGTGATGTTCACTTTGAGCCTCTCTGGATATGTCTCTGTGCCTTCTTCTCTTGATTGCATCCAGTCAACATGCTCAGCTTATGTGCCTCACACATGCAGTAGATGGCATTGAGCTGACCACTAGCATAGCTCTTGACTTCTGGGTGATGCAGTGGTGATGAAGACATGCATTTTGAAATTACAGGGTTGTATCAAAAAGCTGCTTGTTTTATTTTATTTCATTTTGGGTTGGGTTTTGGCCAATTTTGAAACATAATATACTCACTGGATTT
The DNA here is from genome assembly GCF_039878825.1 of Excalfactoria chinensis. NCBI lineage: Eukaryota > Metazoa > Chordata > Aves > Galliformes > Phasianidae > Excalfactoria > Excalfactoria chinensis. The sequence goes on along the minus strand of NC_092828.1, from coordinate 954,773 downwards.
CATTTAACGTGAGTTTTTGGTGCTATGAGATCAGATGTATGCTATGTCTGAAAGAACCTCAAGCCACTGGTGTGCTGAAATAGGCTAAGGAAAGGGTTCTGTCTTGCACCTGAAGTCGACTAACAGTGGAGTCCAGCTCAGGTGCATAGGCATAGCAGGATATACCTCTGCTCTCTGTCCTATCCATCCATGTGGCCCAGGCTTTAATGCCACCATCTCCACACAATGCATCTGTAAAATGTGTTGCAATGACTATGACAGAGAAGGAAACCTGAGCCCAGCATTTTGACCAGCATCAGTACTAAACTCTTAGGAGTGCTCTGAAATATGATGTTTGCATTTGAACCCAGAGGTTTCTGGGGTATGGCAAACTGAGGTATGAATTTGACCCTTTCTGGGGGAAGAGATGGCATTTAAAGGTTGGATTTTGTCTTCAACAAGTTTGGAAGAGGGATTTGGCAGCCAGAGGATCTCTGAACATTTCTTAGGCTTAATTTTGAAGTGTCTTTTAGAAGTTTTCATTTCAAGCCTTGCTTTGGGCTACCTTGCCTCTAGACCATGACACCCATGGCTCAGTAAGGGAGCCACCCAGCTGCTCCTGAATGCTTCCCACCACTGCTATAGGAGTCTGAACCAGGACTGCTTTAATTCCCTGCTCCGTGCTTTGGGAGTCAAGCTGTTTCGAGTGCAAGCAGTACGTGAACGGTACACACTGATCCTTCATGCTTTGGCCCTTGTCCAGCACATATGAACTCTCCCACAGGTATCACTCAGGAATGTGCTCAGGTTCATCCATGCTGTTCTCCACTCCTAGGAATGGCTGGAAACCAAACAAATCTTCCCACTGCCTTCTACTCCTGTCTGGATTCAGACCCGCTTTCTGAGATTTGATCTGCTGACATTTGGGAGGTGAGCACCGCTCTGTCTGCGATTTGTGATGCCTGCTCAGCACAAGCTCAGGTGGCTTTGGAAAACGGCTCTGTGCTTTTTCGGGCCAGCATTCTTGCCTTAATCAGTTTCCCAATCAATTCAAAACAGGATTTAAAGCAACCCCAAATAAAACAGCCCACTCCCTTCTCGCTCTGGCATAGCAAGTGCAGTGGTTATGGGCTTTCCAGAGACTTCATTTTGTTTTTGGAGTGGGAGCAGAAGCTGTGGCTGATGTGCCAGAAGGAAGGGGTCAGGTAAGGAAAGCCTCTGGAGTTCTCAGCTTCTCATGGAGCCTGACCTCATCTGCAGAGACTCCTGCCACAGCGCAGCTGCTCATTTTGGTAGTCCATGATGGAGAAATATAGTCCATGGCTGGGAAATAGGATGAAGGAAAAGAGATGAGAGTCTCTCCTAGGAGCTCCACTGACTGTTATCCCAGACCTGCTTCACATCTGAAGAAATGCAGTGATGGCCAAAACGACAGCTTGCTGTCACCAAGGGAAGTTAGTGACCTGAGTGCTCCCATACAGATCATAGAATCATTAAAGTAGGAAAAGACCTCCAAGATTGCCAAACCCAACCCCAACTCATCCCACCATGCCCACTGACCAGTGCCACATCTCCATGGTTCTGTAGCACCTCCAGGGACGGTGACCCCATCACTACCTGGGCAGCTGTGCCACTGCCTGACCATCCTTTTGGAGAATTAACTTTTCCTAATATCCAACCTGACCCTCCCCTGGCACAACTTGAGGCCAGGGAATTATTATTATTTATTGCCAATAATAATAACGCTCCTTTCAATGTGTGGAGCCATGAGGTCTCCCCTGTACCTCCACTTCTCCAGACCGAACCATCCCAGTTCCCTCTGCTGCTCCCCATGAGACCTGCGCACCATGACCTTATCAATGTTTCTGCCTGCAGCCAAAGTCGGTCCGTAGGACATTCTTGGCTGGAGCCATCAGCCATCCTGCTCCTAGGACACTTACCTTAACAAGTGGATTAAAACATATATGCTTTCTTTCCTCTTGAGAAAAATATCTCATAGTCTATGTTTTGCTATTTTGCTCATACTTATGTCTTTCGGGTTCTGAATTTCTAACTCCAGTGAGACTCTGTGAAGGCACAACCCACCTTGGTGCCAGTGATTTAGGCCACTGTATGTTTCCAAGGGCCTGCAGTAATAAAGGAGCTCTTCGTTGGCCTGGGTTGGAGAAGACCTGCCCCTCCTGCACAGAGCACTTGTAGAGGCAGGTCCCTCACCCTCCCTGTGGACCAGGCATTGGCCTAATGCCACATCACCCACTCACAAATGGTGCCAGTATCTGCCTTATGCCTGTGATGGATATTGTCATGGAAAAAAGAGCTGGGGAGACCATCCGAGATTACACTGGTTCTTCCACTGCCCCAAGGCAGGATCAGCTCTGCCTAATCCATCTCTAACAGATGTGCCTGCCTAATCTTTCTCAGAAAAAGAAGGACAAGAACCCTCCAATGGCAGCGATTCCAGAACCTCCCTAGGAAACTCTCTTTCCTTCCCAGATGGAAAATTTTCTCATTGTACTTGACTTAAATCCCTTTCGCCTCATACAGTTTGGTCCGTCTTCTTGTTCTGTCCCAAGTGGATGTGAGGAGCAGCTTGCAGCAGCCTCAGCTGCAATCCTATGGCAATGTGAGCCCTGCACAAGTGGTAGGGATATGCAGCCAGGCCCTGTGATAAACCTCTGTGTCCACTGCCTTTGCTTCAGTTTTTGCTGTGATGATTGCTCCAGAATCAGTTTTCCCCATTCTCCCCAGTTTTAGAGGTTTAGTAAATGCTGAGTGGAGGGAACCCATCAGTTACCTGTTATCTTGGTGCTGTTTTCTCTCTCATCTCTCTCTGGGGATATTCACCACTCTGTGTGAGAAGGTCCCATCATCCAGGATCTCATTTCTGCTTAAAAGTGGCAGTGAAGTACACTCAGGTTGCAGACTGCTGCCTTGTATTGTGGACTGGGAGGTAGAAGAGAGAATGCAAAGTCATGCTCAGTTTCAGAGGTTCCATCATATGTGTGGCCCCACTTTTTCTTGCCCTTCTCTAACTCCTCCATTTACACTGGCACTGTGTTGGAGTGAAGCTGGAATGTCATTCTGTCCTGGCTCCACCCTGCTTCCAAGCTTTTGGAAGCCCTGCTGCTCACCCTAGAGCCTTGGCACCAGCTGGGCTTTGGCTTAATGAAGTCAACACAACTTGCTGGGATAAGTAGGGCATTCCAAATTGCAGTTGCATCTGTTCTCCTCCTTGCCCCCTACCAGTCTCTTGTGGATCAACTCCTCTAATAGTTCACCATGCCTGGGGGATTTACTCATGCAAAGTCTCTTGACTCAGTCCTTACACAGGCAAACTCTGGTTGACTTCAAGGATGTGGGCTGATTTCAGTGCAGTATTGGAGTGGGAACAGCCCGAGGCATTGGTCTGTCACTGTGCACACATTCTCAGCTTGGTTCCTGATCCTTTCCTGCCTTCTCCGTGTCTTTGTTTCATGTTCATGTCAGATTACTGTCCTCCCTTGCAGCTCTTGAACTCCATGTGGTCCCAACAGGGCCAGGTGTGTTCAGGAGATAACGAACCAGAGCTTCACTCAGCAGAAACCAGTGCAGCATCACTGGAACCAGAGAAGAGAGGCTGAGCTTGGACCACGCAGGAGCAGCTTCTGTGCTTCTACCAAGCAGGAGAACGGCTTAGAATGGCTTAGGTTGGATGGGATCTTGAAGACTCCCCACCCCTACCCCCTGTCGTGGACTGGTTGTCACCCATCAGATGAGGTTGCCCAGGGCCCCATCCAACCTTGCCTTGACTGCCTCCAGGGATGGGACATCCATTCTCTAAATTCTGGGGGACAGGGTTGAATCTGGAATTACTCCACTCCTTTCCTTCTGGACTACATGTCTGGACCAGAAGCAGTAACACTGAGCTTATGACTAAGTTCCTTGGTATATCTGATATACATTAAGAGTTTCTATACTGGGAGTAACTCAGATTTTCTCCGGTGTAAATAGAACAGAATTCAGCTTATTTACCTTTTCATGTCTGCCCAGTTGTCCACTGAGAGGTCTGAGAAGAAACAGAAGTGCTATTTCACCTCCAGCATCACTGCCATCTCTGACAGAGGGAAACAAGGCTGAAAAGAAGCACCTTCTGGATAAATCATTGCAAACCATCTTTGTTTTTCCTCTCACTCCTTCCTCTCCCAGACACAGAGGGTGGGGATGTGAAAATGTGCAAACAAGGGAAGATCCATATCTTTTAAGAAAAAAAAAAAGGCAGGTAGATGTAAGGAGACTTGCCAAGAGCAGCATCTCTTCTTGTCACTCCTGTAGAGTAACCCATGTAACAGCATGGTTTGAGGTCACAGCTTCTCCTACATCATTTTGAAGAGTGAGACCAGCATCAGGGAAATAAACGTCTCAGCCAGTTAAGTCCTGTGATCATAGAATGGCCCGGGTTGGAAGGGACCCAAAGGATCATCAATGATGATGATGATCAGTGATGATGTAGACACTTGGAAAATCTTCCAGACCAAGCTTAGTTGATATGCACAACTTGGAAAGTGCAAGAAACATCCAGATTACGAAAGAAACAGTCCATAAATTCCTAATCCACATCATTAAAGGCTGCCTTGGAGCATGAGGGTTTGTGACTCCAGATCAGGAAGGTACTGAGCCTGTGTTTCTTTTTAAACCTTTAAAACTCTTATGCACACATCTCAAGGAGAAAATTTGACACACAGAATAACTGAGGACACAGCTGGTGAAAAAAAAAAAAGAACTTCTGAACTAAAAATAAACCACTGAGAATTGGGAGTAAATGAGTAAAAATCGTAGTGTGTTCTCATGACAGTGCATAAAGAGAAGAGAATCTGACAGATAGTTCACACTGAATAATTCAACCAGCATTGTTTGCTCTGTGCACAGTGGTCTGAAATGTTTGAGTTGCTACTGAATGGGGTCCAGTTCAGTGGGCATAGCTAAAACTGAACTGTACAGTGTGGGGAAATAAGTGGATAAGCCTTGGTAGATGGGTGGTCTAGAAGATTTATGTAAGACTTCTCTCTAGCACTAAATTTCGTATTTATATCATAGAAAATGACATATTTCTATCATTAAGCTGTGGGCAGGATGGAAGCCGTATCATTTTCCAATGTGAATTGGCACTGGTGAGGTTTGGTGAAGGACAAATTGACCCAGCTCTGCTAAAATCCAGGATTTATGCCCTGTTTGATGACCAAAAAGCTCAGCTTGACTGAAAGCTGGAGGATCTGCTGCCAATGGGAGCTGCTGTGGTCTTAAGGAGTCGTTGGGCTGTGTAACCAGCATGCCTTCCTGTGGGAGTTGGTTTTTATCAATGGATAATCAGTCTTATTTTTTTATTTACTTATTTATTTTTCAGGTAGCTCTGGAAAATCACCTTCCTGATAATGAGGAAACAATTTCGTATTTATTTTCAGAGCCATGGCTGTCTGGGGAGCTATTAGCTGCGGGATGGAAGAAAGCAGCTGTTGAACTCTGCACATCAACACTACACAACAGGTTAGGACAGGAAGTGAAGAAGAATCCAATTTAAACCTTAGGGGGAATTTAAGGAGACAGAACATAATTAACTCAAATTAGATTTTGGCCAGGATACCAGGGCTCTGCTGTTGTGAAACGCACATCTGGGATCTTGGACAGTCATGAGGCAGCTCATCAGCTGGTGTAAATGAGCCTGGCTCTATTATCCTCAGTGGGTGAAAATTGGCCTCCTTGGAAGGAGTACAATGGAAGGAGTTTGACTTGCACCATGCCAGAAAATCTGGCCCACAAGGTCAGGAAAGCAGCTTCCCACTGCTTATCTGTCTAGTTCCTCCCCGGCGCCGGTCCTTTTAAAATAGTAATACAAATATATCTACATATCTATATATAAGAAAGCAAGTCATGATTTTTTTTTTTGGGGGGGGGGGGCAAGGAAGGGGGGAGGAGAAAGGGAGTTGAAGTTCCCTGTAAATAACATGGAATACAGAAAAAAATATATATATATATAATATATAACAATCCTTGTTTCTGCAGTATCTTTCCCCAAACAGGCTCAGTTTATTCCTCCAAGTTGTGGCTATTGGTGGTTCTGTGTAAAATGGGTCAGAGTTTGGGGGCAGACGAAGCATGTGGGACATCCTGTTGTTCATTGTCTGGTTTTGAAGGTCTCACTGCCCTGTTGTCCTGAGATCCACATCACCAGGGAGGTCTTGGCTCCTATGGGATCTTCATTCCTATGGGAATGCACTGAATCATGGTATGTTTGCATGTAAAACCCTTGAGAACTTGTGGGTCTACTGCGTATCCATGCCTTGCTGTCCCCCTGCTCTGACAGACTGTCCTGTGGGCCTATGGTCTGGTGTGGGCTAAGGTCTTGCTGAGACCAAGGGAATAAACAGCACTGACAGTCACCAAACCAAAGTAGCTGGGAGAGGGAGGGAAGTCCAGAGGTCATCCAGTCCACCTCCTTGCCCTGAGGCAGGATGAGCTTTACCTGCGTCATTCCTGACAGATACTGTCTGAATTGTTCCTGAAAATTTCCAGTGATGGCTATTTTACCCCCATCCTGACAGTCTATTCTGGTACTTCTCTTTCCTTATCTGTGTTTTCCCCAGTGTCTCACATCATTTGCAGGAATCTGAACTAAGGACTCCTTGTTCTAACCAGCCAGGGCACAGCAATCAGATCCATCCTCTTCGTCACATGAGCAGATTCCCATCTTTCTCCCATTGTCTTTCCTGGACAATTCATCCCCATTTCCTTCACTCTTCCCCTTGCTGCCCACATCTGCTGGGCTTCTGCTCTTCCCCTCCACCCTCATCAAGATTTTCTTCAGCTGTTCTTTGGGAAATATCCCAGTGCACATGGAGAGTTTTCTGGAGTGGATTTCAGAGGACAAATTATTTTACCATCTGCAGACTGTGCTTCTGCACGTTGAATCCTAGAATGGTTCGAGTTGGAAGGGACCATTAGAAATCCTCTAGTCCAACTCTCCTGCAGTGATCAGGGACACCCACAGCTCCATCAGGTGCTCATCTAGACTGACCAGCACCTCTCTGGTCAGCCTGTGCTGGGGCTTCACTACTCCACTTTTCCACCTCTTTGTCCACCCTTCCTCCCTGAGGGCAGCTTCCTCCAGTATCCTCACTCCCTGTTTCCTCCAGACCCGCTGCTCCGGTTTCTCTCATGGAGGACTATCATTGAGCATCTCTTAGGGGTGAGCCACAAAGGTAATTTTCTGAGGCTAAAGGAGCCCCACGAGATGAGATAAATATTGATGCAATTTATGCAGGGTGTGCTTGGGAGGAGGTCTGGGGCTCCCACATTAATCTCTGTCTGTTGGCCCCTGTGAGTCAGATATTGCCTCTGCTTAGAGGTAAAATGGAGCATGAATTTAAGTCTTGGCTGCACTAAGGCCTTACAAGCAACTAACAGTGGGTTTAGGCACTGGGCATCGGCATGGATCAGGACTTCCAGTGCTTTCTGTGGTGATGTCTTGCAAGGAGGAGGTAAGTAAGCAGGAATCACAATGGATTTGACTGCAAAACTGTATCAGAAGCACAACGGAGCCAACTCTGCTGTTCCTCATAGACAAGGCAGGAGGAGAGTTGCAGAATGGTTTGAGTTGTAAGGGACCCATAAAGGCCATCTGGTCCCACTCCCTGCAACGAATAGGGACACCCTTAGGTCCATCAGATGTTCATAGTCCCATCCAGCCTGACTTTGGGCATCTCCAGGGATGGGGTACCCACCATCTCTGGGTAACCTGTGCCAGAGCCTATCCACCCTTCGCGTAAGAATCTTCACTCTTATACCCAGTCTAAATCTCCCCTCTTTCAGTTTGAAACCACTTCCCCTTGCCCTGTCACAACAGACACTGCTACAAAGTCTGTCCTTTTTTACAGCCCCCCTTTAGGTGCTAAGGCAGCTTTAGCTCCTGTGTCTCTTGACCATTGCCAGGGATGCAGCCATGTGGCTAAGAAAAAACCCTACAAAGAAGCATAATTGCATCTAAACTGTTTGTATTAATTGCAGTGACTGCAGGCTATGTCCTGCATGGCAGTCTTCCTTATTTCTTCTGCCCATTTTGCCCATGGACCGCTTCTTCTGGGGCTTCAGCACAGCCCCTCTCAAGGGATCCTGAAGCAAGCAGCATCCCTGGGTGAGCTGGAAAACAAAACATTTGGCCACTTCTGTGATCATTTTAAGTCCCCCTGGCAATTTTGCAAGAGTAGGTGTGTTAGCCCTGGCTCATTTCCAGCTTTGCTAATCATTTCTCAGCCTAGAAAAGAAAGAAAAAGAAACCCCAAATCAAAACAACAAAACCCCAAAGGCTCCTGCTGCAGTTTTGGTTGCATACGATGCTCTTTCAGGGCTGTTGCACAGAGATGATATTTGAGGGCGAACAGAGAGATGAGTAAAGCTGATGTGGGCGAATCTTGCAGCATTATGCAGCATTTTCTGGGATCTCGTGATAGGAGGACTGATAGCCCCGTACTATGCTGAGATACTGGTTCTGCACGTGTGTGTGTTCTTGCATATGTACGCGATTGTTTGTAGCAGACGTCGCGATCAAAGGTAGTACATAAACGCGAGTTATTAATAATCATAATTATTGGATGTTGAAAATTGTTTCTGGGTATTTTGCCATTAAAAAATAAAAGAAGAGGGTTTGAGCACTTTCAACTTTTGCCCGGGAATATTATGTTCATTTATAAAACAATATTAATGAGTTGCCTAAAGGAGCCTGTAATTTGGGTTGTTGCTGTGGATATTATCTTGCCATTAAACAGTTCAAAAACTCAAAGGGGAGCGTTTTCAGAAGCAGAAGCCCAATAACAGTTTATAATACCTGACATTCATATTGCACTTTTCATTCCAATAGATCATAAATCATTTTGCAAGCCATAAATAGAGGGGGGGCCCGCTCACCTCCCATTGAAACGCGGTCATCTCTGGGGTGGAACGCAGCAGCACCCTGTGCCAGCAGTGTTAAGCAACAGCTTGTTTAGGAGGTGAAGTCATACGATCACAGGCGTTAGGGCTGGGAAAAAACTCATTAAGTAATTTACTCCATCCCTCTACCCCTACGTGCTCGTTCCTCTGTCCTGTACTTTGTCCAGACTAGTTTTAAACATCCCAGGGGAGGTAAGGAACATCTCCAAACGAAACTGCAAAAGCAAGCGGGAGTAGATGGAGGAGCTGAAGCTCAGCCAGGGCAGTAGAACAATGTTCCTATTGCAAAAAAAAAGTGCCACGACTTCTCTCGTGCCTGGTGCAAAGATTTATAGGAGCACTGTGCAGGAGCGCACCAATGGGTGCTGGCTTGGAAGGAGCAGCTCCTCCAGCCTCTGCCTGTTGTTCTCCCCATCATTCACAGGTGTGGATGGAACACTTTTAAAGCAGCACTGTGTCTCTGAATACTGCAGAGAGAGGATGCAGGTCAGCAATTAAGCTGCTAACAGAGGCAAAAACGCGTTTGGAATCAGCACCGCTCCATGCAGGGTTACTTTGGGTCAGGAGAGAAGGGCCAGCATTTGGGATCTGTGGTGCAAGGAGAGGGCTTACCACACAGGAAACTGCGGACATGCTCTTGTTTGAAGTACTTGAGCCAGCACTGAAAGAAAAGTGGGTGCAGGAATAGCAAACTGCCTGGTGCTGATTGCACAGGAGGCGATCATGCTGGCCTGGCCAGTTGGGCATCATTGGGTTGGGTGTGTTGTGCATGCTGGGGAGCAAGAAGGACTTTCCTACTGAGTTCTTGCAGCTCGCCGTCCTGTTTGGCCACTGGGGCACATGGGAAGGGCCAAACACAATGCACTGACGAGTGCAAGGGGTTGCTGGTCGCCCATCCCCTCTCCCTAGTCCCACATTCACCCAAGCAAAACACCAGCCAAGCCTTTTGCTGGACAAATCCTCAAGTTCTCCCTAAGCCTTGGATAAACTCTCCCTGGCTTGTGTGGCTGTTTACTCATTTCTTGCTCAAAGAACCTCCTATTGATTTATCGACCCAAGGATGAGTAACTCCCTTAGGCTTCATCTTCACTCTCTGAGCCCCAGGGCGACCCTTTGCCAATATGGGACTGGAACCCAGTGCCCAAATAGTTGGGAACCATCTGGTGAGTGCCAGTTGTTTAGAAATGCTGCCTGGCCTGGCTGCAAGACACACCTACTTGTTCCAGGATCGACCTTCCCGCCTAAGGGTATTTAACACACAATGGCTGGCACAACTGAACTTTAATTTTCCAGACAATTATGGTGAGGCGGCATTCACCGCATTCCTTTCATGCTCCTTTGATGTTGGGTGATTTCACGGTACGTAATGATAGGACACAGACCAGACTCACATCCTCACCCTTTGGAAATAGCACCCACTACCACAGCCTCATTTATTTCTAGCTATATAACATATATAATATATGTATGTATAAATGTGTCTTCCCTCCCCCCTGCAGAAGATGGAGTTGTTTTGAGCATTATTACTTTGGGTCCTTAATTAAAGCACCCTTGTTAATTATATTAGGGGACACTCCTTCAGCAATTATAAGTTGGAGAGCAAGGACTCTCCCTGCTCTGACTCCTGCTCCTATTTCACATAGTCCTGGGATATGCTGAGCAGCATTGAATCTCAGAATCATAGAATGGCCTGGGTTGAAAACGACCATAATGACCATCTAGTTCCAACCACCCTGCCATAAGCAGGGTCACCAGCCACTAGACCAGACTGTCTGTCATGGTCAATTGCTTGAATATGGGATTTTCTGCGGTCTTTTGTGAATCGTGTGCACCATACCTCAAAAATATATATTACATTCTCTGTAGAAAGGCATTTTTTTAGAAGATAGGTGAGACCTAATGCTGTGCTTCTTCCTATAAGGTAGACAGATGTGTGTTGGCTTTTAGTCTACCCATTGTTCTGAGATAGTGAGGCAGAGCTTTGGACAATGTGAGGATGCACTACGCTCTCCTTGCAGCCTCTGCAAACAAAGGGTGTTGGTGGTAAGGACCTTTGGGAGAAGTCCTACTGCAGCCAGGGGAAACCAGGGAGGGGCAAGGCAAGCTGCAGTATAGGACAGACTGAGTGCTCCACCTGCATGTCAACTGGCTATCTAAACAGCTTGGTGATTGTCATCTCTTACATCTATCTACCTTTGCCTTACTCCTCTGAGGCAGGGAAGTGTGAGCCCCGCTCCACAGGAACCTGAGTCACCGAGATGCAAAGTGGCTTTACCACGAGTCATGCTCTCGAAATGGCTCCCAGGATGACAAAGACAGGATGGAGACACCCTGACCCAAATGGTGCTCCAGCCTCACCTTGTGCCCTCCATCTGACCCTTATTTGACCGTGGGTGCAGGCAGTCACTTCTGCAAAAGGCTTCTATATGGCTGAAGCTGCTGACCTGTGGAAGTCCTGAATTATTCTGCACATCCAGTTTTGCACAGTTCCCACCTAAGCCCTCCTGGTATCCCAAAAGTAAGCAGAAAGGAGACCACATTAAGGAGCTCAGTCCTCAGGTACAATGCTTGACCTTCTCTGCAGACAGGGGTAGGATGCATCTCCTGAAAGAAAGCAGCAGTGGTCTTGCCATCATGGAGCTTTTGTACAGTAGCTGGATCTTTCACCATGCCCCAGGCACAGATCTCACCTGAAGTGGGTTTAAAGTCACAATCTCATCCTCCTAGGAGAGCACTGTTATCAGCTATCATCACTTAAATGCTCCTTCTGCCTCTGTTACTGATATGTGCAGCAGAGGAAAAGATTTGGAAGATTAAAAAGAACAAATTCACTTGCAGAGCAGTGTGACCTCCCTGGGAGGTGAACTGAGAGTGAACCCAGGTCTGATGCTTTCCGGGTGAGTGAGCCAACCACCAGCAGTCAGCTGCAAGGTGCAAGGCAGCTTTGCTTCCACTTCCTCCTCTTTTACTCTTGCAAAAGATGCTTGTGTGTGCTGGCACTTTGGGAAAGGTCCCATGGTGGGGCTGAAAGGGTCTTTGAGTCCTGAGAAGTCAGATGATGTGATGTCCTGAGAAGTCAGATGAACCCTGTGCCCTCAAGTAGGGCAAGAGGGAACAACCTTAAGTCTCAGGTCAGGTTGGATATTAGGAAACATTTATTCTCCAGAAGAATGGTCAGACATTGGCACAGGCTGCCCAGGAAGCCACTGTCCCTGGAGGTGTCCCAGTACTGTGGAAATGTGGCACTGATGGACATGGTCAGTGGGTATGGTGGGATGGGTTGGGCTTGGGGATCTTATAAGTCTTCTCCAACCATAACGATTCCATAATTCTATTACTATCTGGGTAACTCCTGCTGCAGCATGCGAATATTTTTATCTGTATTGTCATAGTTTTGTGGTGTTGCTGTCAATATTCCACATCATAACATCATGTGCAGTATGGATCATTCATGTATGCAGTCCCAGTCCCATGGAGAGGGACCGGATTTTGAAATATGTATGTTTACACGTAGTACAAAATCAAACGAGGTCTTTTGTGTAGGAGATATTTGAATTGATTTTCTATGTGTGTAGGCAACTCAGAAAAAAAGTCAAAAAAAAAAAGGATGTTAGCAAGTTTAGGGGGAAAAAAAATCAAAGTACATCATGGAGTGGTAACAGGTGATGTTCAGGTTGGATGTCAGGAAAGCTTTCTTCACCAGAGGGTGATGAAACAAGTTCCCCAGGGCAGTGATTCTGGCACCAAGCTGCCAGAATTCCAGAAGCATCTGGACAATCCTCATACCATCTGATTTTAGGGTGGTCCTGTGTGGAGCCAGGTGTTGGACTTGATGGTCTTTATGAGTCCCTTCCAACTTGGGAAATTCTATGGTCCTGAGCATCCAGCACCTTGCTTGAGTAGAGAGATTGACCAAATGACCCCCAGAGGTCCCTTCCAACCTCTCTCTCTTTGTGATCCTGTGGTTCTGTGTGATGTGGTCACTGTAAGAGTATTACAGTATGTTGTAGGTAGAGTTTATAGTAACAGTATTTATTGTTGACACATGAGGCATGCTGGTAGGAACTGAGATGCTTCCATGTGACTGTTATACACTTGCAACAAATCTATCTCCTCCCTATGACTGAGCTACCTGGCAAAACCTGCCTATTGCCTCTGCCAGGAAGTAATCTAACTTGTCCACTTGAGTAACTGAAATACACTGTTGTGAAAGTACTGGACAAATCCTTGCTGTGGGGATCGCACCTGTGACAGTGCTTGAGGTGACACTAGCCCCTTAATACCGAGTGCCCATAGAGACCTGCAATGGGTAAGGGTTCAAAGTAGTTGGTTACAAAGAAGGATGGCTCAAGGGTATCTTCTAAGTGACCAAACTGTAGACTTACCTAGGGGAAAAAAAAAATGGCCTGGTATAAAAAAGCAGAAAATACTCATAGGGCTAATGCTGTTTAGTTTAGAAAAGAGGGAAAATGATATGGCTTTCTAAGGCCAGGAAGGTTGGCTGCAAAGAGGAAGTGTATAACCTCCTCTCTGTATGTATAGTGGGTAGAAGAAGAAACCATGATGAGGAAGATTTAGATTAGGAAAAGAGGGAACAACTAAAGTGGTGAGGATAATGAACAGTGGGAATCAGCTGCCTGGGGAGCGAGTGGAAACTCTGGCCTTGGAGGGCTTTGAGCACATGTTGAGTGAACATCTGATAGTGATGGTTTTGTTCTTCCTGCTGTGGGGCAAAGAGATAGAGTGGGAGATGGCTTGTTAGATGGGGTGAGAGCTATGGCTCTGTGCTCCAAGGAGAACGTGCTCACCTGGGGCGTGGGAGGCTGGGGCTTGGTTTTGCAGTGTTGCTGGGGTGACTTCTACAACTTGGAGCATTCCAAGATACTCTGCAGTGTTTATGTGCTCCTCTTCTCTCTTAATGCCTGCTGATGTGGTCTGGGAACTTTAACCAAAATACCCTCTATGGCAGCACTGAAAGATCCCAGCCCAATCTTGAAGAGTTCTGACTGAGAGAAGATCTCGCTCCCTCTGGGGAGCTGCCTTGTATTTTCTCTGTAAGTTGGTTTGTTATCAGTGGAGGAGTGCATATTGTAGGGGTGTGCAAGCAGAGCATCCAGATACCCAAGAGGTAATGAGGTGCCCAGCACAGCTGACAGCTCTTAGCATGGAGAACCTGGGAAAGCCTCCCACTTCCTCCATTCGGATGGGGGTTCCAAAACCTGAAGTTGCATTGAAGTCTGATTAAACTTTTATTTTTCACCTAGAAGGGAGAAGGTGGCAAGAAGACAGGAGCTGTGACCAGACTCCCCTTCTCAAGGGGTCTTGTGGCTGTGGGGTGGTCACCCCTTAGCCTGGTGTTGGAGCCCCACTTGTTAGTCCTGACCTTGTCACATAATCAGCAGTTACTGCCTTAGCTCTGAGCCTGGGGCATGGTGTCTGAGTAGGGGGCATCTGAGGACCTGCAGCTGCATGCAGAGGCTGAAAGGAATGGGTTTGGCTGGAGAGATGAGGTGGCTCTATGTCACGTCCCACTTATTTCTCATGCTGGGGAGACGAGAGCAGCACAGGGCGCATCACCAAGGTTAACGTGAATGGAAAAGTGAACGCCAGGTGGTTGGAAAATTCCCTGTTTGGGTTTCCAAAGAAAATCACAGGTTGGGTGGACACGTTGTTTTATTAAACCCTGACGTGCACTTTTCTCCCTACCCCCATTACCCCAGGCACCTGCCTTCCTATCAGAGGTGTGTCTCCTCCTGGAGGAATAGCAGGCTGGGGAAGAAAGGTTTTCTGCAGCATAGGCATACCGCAGATCTCTCTCTGACTCAAACCTGTGAACTGCTCAAAGCTGCTCATCTCAATTGAGGCGCTCAAACAAATAAAGGGAATGCGCTCAGGCCAACTTCCTGGGACTGCCTGTGGTCAAAGATCCCCTTGCATTTTTTGTTTTCTCCTTGTCTCGCATGTTAAAAGGATGGCCTGGAGAAATTCCAGGCTGGGTAATTACCTCCTGCCTGCTTGAAATTCCCTCTTGCAGTTTTTCCAAGAGGAATGAATCCTGACTTCTGCTTCTGGAAAGGGGCTGAAACCCCTCAGAAAAGATGGAGGGAGAACAAATTGCTGCAGGGTTTGGGGAACCTGCAAGTGGTCTCCCAGCCCCATCTGTTCCTCCCTTTGGTATCTCACTATTCAACTGTGGAGCCCTTTCACAAAACCCTCAGGTTTTCAGGGTCCTGTTCCTGGCAGAAAGAGATATGTATGCGATTCCATCATGTTATAGTTGAGCTATTCTGGTTTCCCATCAAGATTTAGTTCAACAGGACTAAGCATCAGGTCCTTTGGCACTTTTGCCACAACAGTCCCAGGCAATGCTACAGGCCTACATTTAGATGCTGTACTAAGGGAGGTGGGGAAATACTGGTAGCAGGTGGATGGTGGGACTAGGTTATCTTGGAGGTCTTTTCCAACCTTGGTGATTCTATGGTTCTGTGATTTGAGCATGCCTCAGCGAGCTCAGCAAATAATGCTGCCTCTTCGTGTAGTCCTATGGTGAAGCTGGCACTCAAGGTTCATCTTTGACATCAGTCTCATCCCTGCAGCTATTTGATAGTGAAGCTCCTATATGCAGTGGTTTAATGAAAGCATTAAGGTAGGCATGTACAACCTGCAGCCCAGCACAGCTCCCAGTGCAAGTCCCTTACCAGGGAGAAACATCCCTCATTTCACAGTCATGCCTTATTCATGTCACTTCTTTTTGGTAGTATGTACATTTGTGAACAAGTATTTTGAAGGCTGAAGTATAGGAAGGTCACACATCCTACTGGTTTTATATTTTTGTTGCTCTCCTTTGTATATGTTTTAATTTATATATATATATATATTTTAAATAAGTGTTGTTACTTTATATGCTTTACTATATGTTTAATGAGGGCTGCTCCAAAAGTAATGGAACTACATGAACTCTGTAGATATGACCCAAGATAATTCTTCTTCACTCAATGCAGCCCAGGCAAGCCAGAAGGTTGGACATCCATGCATTAGAGACAGAGGAGGACATACAAAAGGTCTATTTGTACTCACTCAAGTCTTGTGTCTAGTTAGACTTTTCCTCTTTGGGTTCCTTATCTAGCTTTTATACATTGTAATTCTTATCCCTGGAAAATGTACATGTGAATATCCTTGTGGGTATTCAAGAAATGTGTATATGTGGCACTTAGGGCCAAGGTTAGAGGGTATAGTGGGTATGGGTTGTTTGGAGGTTGGACCTGATGATCTTAGAGATCTTTTCCAATCTTTATGATTCTATGACTCTATGTACCCTTATTTCCTTATAAACTGAAGTTCAGACATCATGGAAGAAATTATTTGTCACTTTTTCTCTATCTTCTCATTTGAAGTTTTTTCCTCTGTCTTCTCATTGTAAGAATGAGAAGACTGCTAGAAAAGCACTGAGCTCTGGAAGTTCTGAGTTCACCCAACAACTTCTGAAAATGTATGTGGTTTGAAGGTACCCCCAACATCAAATCTCATTGTAGATCATCAGCCTGAGTGTCCTGTTTACTCTCCTCTCAACCCTTCCATGACTGTACCTTCCATTGCTGTTAAGAGCAATACTTGTCTTGCTTGGATAAATCCTCACTGTAGGTATCTGGGTACGTGTTTTAACTTTGTGCAATGGACTTGAACTCCCAATGCAGTCAGCAGTGATCCAGCCACCTTAGTGGACATAGGATGGCCCACTTGCCTCCTCTATTACTGCAAAAGAACAGCTGATCCTTGGTTTGCCAGCCCTTCATGGATGTCTCAGACACCCCTGAGTATATATGGAGAGTCACAAGAATACTACACACTGGCAACTGAATTGGTCCACAGCTGTTGCTTATGGCTACATTAGGGCTGAATTCAAAAACGAATGAGAAAGCATCAAGTATAGGAGCTAGGACAAAACAGGAGTGTTTTTTATCCTAATGCTTTCACAGGCCATAGTGGATCAATCAGTTTCAACCTCCATGCCATGGGAAGGGACATCTCTCATTAGATCAGTTTGCCCAAAGACCCATCCAGCCTGTTCCTGAACACTCCAGGGAAGTGGCTTGTCCAAGCCAGAGGTTTCCTGTATAACTGTACATTATATTGTCTCTCTGTGTGTGTGTGTGATACGCTGCACTCGTTTCCTCATATTCCATCTTCCATCCTAATAATGTTGTTTCAGTCATCACAATGAAGTCAGGTCTGCAGAGAGAGGTGATGCATCTTTCATTAGGCTGGCTAATGTAGATGTGCGTGCACACAGACACATGTTCACACCCTCCTTATAAACCTTGCCTAGTTATAACATCCCAATGCTTGATTTGCCTCTTCTGACCACCACTCCCTCAAGGCCTGTCTGCACCCATACCTGGCATCCCTCCTAGGGCAGGGCGGACAGTACCTGCTCCCACAGGCTCAGCCTGTCTGGATGTCTGTGCCACCCCTCCCTCTCCCCCAAGACTTCAGGAATTCTGCTATCATCTCCCTTCCGACTTTTCCAAGACCAGTGCCTTTGTCCTTGGAGGAAAACCTCAAACCCATCTGAATTCACAAGGAGATGTCCTTGAGAAAGAGAAGGGAGACATAGGAGAGACTGCTTTGTAACTGTGTGCATTTGTGAAGGATGGACCTTCAAAACACTGGCCTCAAACAGAAGACAGAATCATAGAATCATTGAGGTTGGAAAAGATATCTCAGATCACCAAGTCCAAGCCCAACCCATCCAACCATGCCCACTGACCATTCCCCTCAGTTCCACATTTTCATGGTTCTTGAATGCCTCCATAAACAGTGACTCTACCACCTCCCTGGGCAACCTGTGCCAGTGCCTGACCATTCTTTTAGAGAAGAAAGTTTTCCTGACATCCAACCTGAACCTCCCCTTGTGCAACATAAAGCCATTACCTCTCGCCCTATTGACAAGGATCATAAGACTTTTCTTGATTTACATCAAGGAAGATAACTAAGATCACATTTGGCTGAAGCCTTTTGGTCTCCATACTGTGGAGGCAAAGGATAATCCTTTATGCCAGCCTTCTCCTCCATACACTCCTCACCTTCAGTCTTGCATCCCCCTGCAGTAACCTGACAAAACACCCAGCTGCAAACATTTGAGTTCATGGTTTTCACTTGGTTTTAAGGATGTGTTGAAACAGGAACAGGACATTTAGTGATGACCGCATGTCCAAGGCTTCTCAGGTGTAGGATGAGGACTCTGGGAAAGACTGGCAATGTCAAAGGAAATTGCTGTAGCACGACTTTGCCTAGAATCTCTTGAACTCCTCCTGCAGGTAGGACTTTTTATCTCAGTAAGCACACAGCAAGTAAGGCAGGTATCTGATAGCAGTCCCATGGAGCTTGCACCTAAAGTCAAGACTGATATGCTTGGACACAGAGCAAACTTGAAGGAAGTGATACGGAACAATCCTTCTTCCATAGGAGAAGCCACAAATACCAAGTGGTTCCTTCAAGCCCACTGTATGGTTATAGAATCATAAATTTATCTAGGTTGGAACAGATCTTATCATCCAGTCTAGCTGTCAACCTGATCTACCAACTCCCACCACTAAACTGTATTCTTCGGTGCTGTGTTCACACATCTCTTAAATATTTCCAGGGATGAGAACTACACCACAGTGGGCAGCCCATCACATCTTGTTTTCTGGACCTTTATCTGGCTTTGTTGCTCTTCTCTGTACATCCCTGAACATCTCATTCTATTCTTGGCCTCCTCATTTGTTCCGTGGTGTTATCTACAACCTGGAGTACCCAGCTGGCTTTGAAGGTGGTCCAAAGCAATGCCTATCTCAGAGGGAGCTTTGGACAGAAGGCAATGAGCAGACTCTCAGCCTCTGACTATCTGAACCCATCAGACTCTGGGAGAGTCAGCAACCCCCAGCTTTACCCCAGAGACAGGGACTGATGTTGGTGTGGTGTGCACATGGGATATTTAGTTCTCTCTTTTTCTCCAACACGTAAAGATGTGTAACAGTGAGTCTTGATATCCAAGGAATAGAGTTTGGAATCACTGGTAGCATGTGTTGAGAAGCATCAGCACTGTCTTATATACTTTGTCTTCTTCTGAGATATCAAGGGGTTGCAGTTGCATCAGAGATACCTGGCACTGTGTAAGAAGCTTGTTGTTTCCAGATTGCTGATCCACTGATGGAGATGGTCCTTCTTAAATGTGTTTTTAAAGATAAACTGAAGAAGAGTGGACATTTTAGACAGGTCATAATAACCGCACATTAGACAGGATGAAACTTGTTTGGCCCCTAAATGAAAAGCAAAGTTTAACTTTTCACCCAGACATCTCTCTGGCCATCACAGTGGGGCTGTGCACTTAAATAGCTGAGCTGTTGTTTTGGGAGCTAAAAAAACACAGGACTGCTCTTAACCAAACCCAAGAAAAAGACTGAGTTTCTCAACTATGCAAGCTGCTAGAATTCTCTTTCAGGATGAATGGATTGTATCCTTTGACCAAGATGAATTACACAGGTTTTTTATCTGTAGACATATTCCCATAATTAAATTTCAGAAGAAGAAAAATCAGATGGGCAAGTTAAGCCATTTCATTTTGCCTTTGTTTTATCCCTCTGACTTTTTTAATTGTTATTCTTTTAATTGGTTACCGAAAGTAGCTCAAATAATGGACATGAATTGGATATACATATATTTTTAATTTGATTTTTTGGGGACAACTGAACTATTACCTGAAAGAAACAGAATGACTTACTTAGTGTTAGGAAATAGATTATTCGGGATTTCTTGATAAACTTTGATTCTTGGCTCAGACTCTCATCCCCAGTGTCTTTTTTGCATCCCCCTGGCTCATTCCTTGCCGCAAGGCATGGGACCATGGGCGTGATATTGCAGCTCTCCCTCTGGCTGCTCTTTTGTCCTCCCAGCTGTGCTGCCTAAGAGCGATCTGCAGGGGACAGATGCTGTCCTTGACCTTGTCACAGTTTGTCTTGCCCTTCCTTACCCACAGATTGCCAAACTCTTTGAGGCCTCTGGCATCACTTTGCCTACCACACCTTATGCCTCCACACCCCTTTCAACACAAACCCACACCTTTTCCACCTCCACGTCTTCCTTCCCCAGCTGCTGCCTTGAACTTGCCTCATTTTCCACCCCTTTCTCCAAGTTACTTGTTATCTTCATGGCCTACCATGGCTTTGGGATACCTCTTACTTCACAGCAATACCTTCTCTGCCTTGACATGTGTCTTAGTCCGTAACAGCACTGAAATCTCTTCCCACCTCTTCAAACACTTCTGAAAAACAGAAAGCTTTTCTCTTTGGCATTGGGAACCATTTTTTACTCTTCATTTGTTGCTATTTGTTAGAGTTACTAAGGTGGGTAGGGACTTCCTCATAATAGGTGTGCTAGACAAAGACAGAAAGACACTGTTGCTGCCCCAGAGATGTTTAAGGTTTGACCATAATAACCATTTATTGGATCACTCAGCTGATCAAATACCCCACACCATAGCCTGGTCCAAATCCTTCAGATCCCAGATAGTCATACCTTCCATGGCATCAAAAGAGTACAACAAAGTGGTTCCATCTGAGCTGCCATTCCGGAGCCAGAACCTTCCAGCAGAGGACGTGTTGTTTCACATTTCACCCTCAGCTTCCATGCAGCCTGACCTGTGGGGTGGGCAGCTTGCGTCAGTTGGGTTAGTTAAGATCAGCAAAAGGTCCTGAATCATCCACAACAATCACAATGGCCAAAACACCTTTCCATTATTAATTATCTTGCTTTCAGGAGCTGGGGTTGTCTTGCTGCCCCATTATACAGCCAGGAAAATTGAGCTGGCAGGAACTCCTTTCTAGCCCCATTATACAGCCAGGCTCAAATTCAGGGATTTTCCACTTACTCATCCTGAACCCAGCCTAAAGGTCCTTACTCAGCTATTACCTACCCTTCACCTGCAATAAATATTATTAATGTCAACAGGGGTTTCCCTAGCAAGGAGAGAACAAAAACAGAGGAAAGGTCAAATGTGCAAGGCCTGGTTTCTTCCCCAGGTGCAAAATGGACTGAGGCAATGGTTCATCCTGCCTGACTGCAGGCACATAGCAGAGGCAATGAAGTTGTGCTGGTGTTTCCAGAGCTTGGAGATTTTTGTTTCTGTGGCCTGGTGCTCTCTTTTGTCTGAAGTCATAAAAACTGCTGCATTCAAGTCCTCTGATGCTTTTCATTGCCTCACACTCAACTGGACAGGTAAAGCCAATGGCACCTCCCAGTAGTGCTGGGGAATAGGTGACGCGGTGGGAGAGATAAAGGACCTGCTCAATGCCATATCAGAGTTCTCCACAGTTGAACCCAACTGGCTTTGCTGTTTTGAGAGCTTCATAGGTATCTATTTGGAGGAAAAACTGATTAAACCCTTTCCTTGATATCATCAATGTCATAAGATGCCAGAAAGGACTGGTGCTGTCACTGTCCCCAGGATCCTTCCTGGTGTTCACGCAAAACTACACTGAAACTCTGCCTTAGACTATTATTTTTCACTTCCTTCCTGTGTTGCCTCATATTATGCCTGAAGGAAAGGCGATGTGCTTTAGGATGGGTTCATGCTCACAGCTTGCTGATTAGCTGGTAGTATGTGCTGATGGCCAGCTGGCTGATAGCTCTGAGGCTAGAGAAAAGCCCTTTGAGGATGCATTAAATGCACATCTTTCCCACCTAGCTATTGCTTTTTATGACATCTGCAGATAGCTTCAGTTAAGCTTCAAGATTACCCTCCCTTTGCCAAGAAGAAGTAAAACTGGCCTGTCTGGAAGAGGTGAGAATGTGTGGGAGGGAGGTGAGATGGGAGAATAATCATTTTGTTGAGAAAAATCAACAGGAAGCATTCAAAAATGTGACCAAAGTATAAGTGCTTGTGAGACCTGGGTGGGCTGAGAGTTGGGTGGAGAAGAACCTGATGCAGGGGCAAGTGTAGGATCCTGAACCTATACATATAATCACGTTATTCCAGCAGCACAGGTTGCTGGAAATGAACTTGGCAGAGAAGGACCTGGAGGTCCTGGTTGCCAATGGTTGGGCAGTGATTGACCAACAATTGACCAATGGTTGACCACAGGGTGACCATGAGTTAGCAGTGAGCACTGGTGGCCAAGAAGTCCAATGGGATGCTGGGGTCAATGGCACAGAGCATAGTAAGCAGTGTAAGAGAGGTGCCCCTTCCCTCTGCTCTGCCCTGTGGGGAACACTGCTGGAGCACCGTGCCCAGTGCTGGGCTCTCCAGTTGAAAGGATATCTTCCTAGAGCAGTTGCAGGTTGTATTTTTTCATAGGAAAATTCACAATTACAAGCAACGGCTGTGAAGATATACACATCTATTCAAGGGCAAGATGCATGAACCTCCTACAAGTCTGCCTCAGACAATGAAAGTCTGCATGTCTGTGAAGTGACATCTGAGTTTACGCGTTAATGCACACAGCTGGCTTAAAAAGACCCAGCGTGCCAGGTGTATTTGTTCCTTTGGTGAAAAGTACAGATGTATTTTCAATTTACTGAGGATCTCAGGTGCTAAAAGTCTCCAGACCTGTAGAATTCCATTCTAACATCAACAGAGGTGGTATTTACCCTGTTTTTATTATCCTACCTCAGAAATACCTCAGGGTGGGTGGGACTGGAACAGGTTGCCCAAGGAAGCTGTAGATGCCCCATCCCTGCAAGCATTCAAGGCCAGGCTGGATGTGGCTGTGGGCTGCCTGGTCTGGTGTTTGTTGACCCTGCACATAGCAGGGGGGTTGAAATTGATGATCATTGTGGTCCTTTTCAGCCCAGACCATTCTATGGTTCTATGATTCTAGATCAAAATAAAATCAGATGAGTGTAAAGAAGTTGCCCAACAAGTGGAAATGAAGCAGGAAAACTCCAGTCAGGTTGTTGAGGTTCTCCATCCGTGGTGCAACCTGCTCAGAGCACAGCTTCAACAGAGCTTCCCTGAGCATGAGCTGTTATTCCCCAGCTACCCCCACCTCCCCGTGCTCCCTGCCAAGTGAGCCTTTGTACGAACACAGACACGTTGAACCTAACTGCAAGCAATTAACATCCAACTCAGATGCAGGCACGGGGCTCAGGCAGGGCTGGGCTTATGAGAAACAACAACAACAGAACAACAACTGCAATAAAAAAAACACCCTAGCAGGCAAGGAGAAAACCCAGCTTGCACAGCGAAGAGCATCGGAGGGAGGGGTGGGGTCAGCTGTAGCCTTCCTCAGAGCCTGGAGCATCACACACATTCTTGCAGAGGCAGTAACCGAATCCACATGGTGCACAGGCCTTGGCAGATGAGCATAATTTAATTGAGTGAGCCCCATACCTGAGGGGAGAGGAAACT
This sequence comes from Excalfactoria chinensis, assembly GCF_039878825.1. Taxonomy (NCBI): domain Eukaryota; kingdom Metazoa; phylum Chordata; class Aves; order Galliformes; family Phasianidae; genus Excalfactoria; species Excalfactoria chinensis. The sequence continues at coordinate 931,450 of NC_092828.1, read as the reverse complement.
TGTTTATTTGGAAACAAAACTTGTTTTTCTCTTTTTTTTTTTTTCTTTTTTTTTTTTTTTTCCCCCTCTTTGGTTTGTTTTGATTTAGCCTCGAGGCCCTTGGAAGTTGGTGCCAAGTCAGTGTGTATGATTTCTGTCTTCATTTAACCCTGCTTCTGCTGATTCATAGGCCTGAAAAATGGGAGGCTTGGGGGAGACCTTATTGCTATCTACAAGTACCTGAAAGGAGTTTGTGGAAAGGTGGAGGTCAGCCTCCTCTCCTGCTTAACTAGAGGGAATGGCCTCAAGTTGCAACAAGGGAGATTCAGGTTGGACATTAGGGAAAATTTCTTCTCTGAAAGAGTGGTCAGGCACTGGAATGGGCTGCCCAGGGAGATGGTGGAGTCACCATCCCTGGAGGTGTTCAAGGAATGTTTAGAAGTTGTACTAAGGGACATGGTCTGTGGGAAATGTTGGTTAAGTGGATGGTTGGACTGGATGATCAGGAAGGTCTTTTCCAGACTTGGTGATACTATGATTCTATGATTTTCTGGGTACTAAAGGCAGAAGAAACTGTTGGATAATTCGTGAAACCATAGAATGATTAATGTTGGAAAGACCACTAAGATAGTCAAGTCCAACCATCAACTCATGCCTGTCACCACAATAGACCACGTCACTCAGTGTGACATCCTCCCTTTTCTTGAAGACTTCCAGCATTGAAAATGCTAAAAAATTGGATGTCTTACTCCTTTCTTTCTCTCCACTTCCCCAAAGAACAGCTTCTGGGTGTTGGTCTGAGCTAACAAGGGGACATATTGGTCACACTCATTGTGAACTTAGTGAAAAAGAAAATAGAAGTATTATCAAAAATCTTTTGGTTCCAGGAACAGCATCTTTAAAGGAAAGCAGAAAATGCCACAGAAAGCCCAGATAATTCTCTCCAGAGCTGGAGATAGTACAACTGCAATCCTATAACTTGGTTTCTCCATCACATGCTTGCAACACATTCACATATCAAGAACGGAAGGGATAGGCTCAAACCTAAAATTTCAGGGGAGGGGATGGAAGGGAGAGAATAGAAGTAAAAAGTTCATAACTTGCAACTATCTGTTTCTGAGGGGTTGAAAGCTGCCCAGTCCCAAAGCTCCAGCTCTGCACTTTGCAGCACACTTTGGCTTTCAAGGAGCACCTTATCCTTGCTGCACCCAGTCACAAAGCAAAGAGGAAGGCTGTACAGTGGCTATTACATGATGTTTCACAAGGAAATGTCAAATCCTCTTACAAAACCAAAAAGCAGCACGTTTAATAACTCCTTCCTGGCGGTGAGTACAGCAGAACGGCACTGAAAATGTTCCTGTTTGAAATACTCAGCCTTTGACTTAAGCTGTTGGAGCTGCTCATTTTTTTAATGCGTGTTTCTCATGGCTTGGATTCGATCTGTCCCATCAACAGATCGGAAATGGAGGCAAGGAGGGGTACACAACAGGGCTAAAATCAAAGGAATCAGTCACAAGTAACCTCTCTCTGTGGGTAGCTTCCATCTCATGGTCTTGCCCTGTGGTAAGGGTTCAAAAAACAAGAGGCCGTATGTCCTTGTGCCAGAGGTGGGAAGACTGATGCAAATTCCCTCTTATTGCTCTTCTTGTAGCCTCCAGTTTGGCAACATGCAAGTTCAGAGGCAGAAACAACAAAAGGTACAACATGCAAGATAAAAATATGAGTGTAAAAGCAATATTCCATCCCAAGGAGAATCTGGATGCAGTACAAGTCCCATGTCTAGGCAAGGCAAACTTGCTCAATGTCAAGGAGAACATAAGGTCTCATGTTCTTCCAGTTCTGGGTTTCATTTTATGTCTGCAACCAGAACACCGTCAGACAGAAGGCCCACAATTACATTAGAGTGATTTCCACTTTCTTGTGGATGCAGCGAAGGGCAGATTCAAGGTAATGCCAAGGGTGGAGAAATTTAATAAACAGTGCCTTTGAGCTACTCTCCATATCAAAACAGCGAGATAAAAAATTACAAATGATTCATAACTCTGCCAAGTGGTTGCACAAACAGCTCTGAGGCAATGAGGCTGGAAGTGCATCTCCATTGGATGAAACGTGCTCTCAGTGGGGAGGACACCAGAGAAATGTGGTAGAGTGAACTTTTAGTAGGTGACAGTTCAAAAGGAAGATGAGATACCAAGGTATTTTTGGAAGAGAGCTTAAATACCTGTGACACAGGTCCCAGCTAGATAAAAGCTGCAGGAGCCAACTGATTGCTCTAATGAGCCTAAATTGAGGAATGCAAGAAAAGAAAACATTTGAGTCAATGAGAAGTTTCAGTTCAAGAAATGAATGGAGCTCCTTGTGCGCAAAGTTTCTCATGCTACCACTATCTGAAAATGATTTGTAGTCTATAAACCTCTGGTAAACAGGGCTGTCCTCCTATTTTGCTAGTTAGGGTCAGATTCATTTGCCCACAGAGATGTCCAGCATCATATTAGGTATCATATCCTGCCTTCTCCACATGCTTTTCCATGCCTACTGGAAGTAGTGCTGTGTCCACCTGTCTCAAGTGGATTTCTCAGATACACTATTACGCATGAAGTTAGATAGAGTCATAGGATTGTAGAATCATTAAAGTTGGAGAAGACGACAAGCATGACCAAATCCAACCCCAACCCATCCCCACCATGCCCACTAACCATATCCCTCAGTGCCGTACCTCCACAGTCTGTGAACACCTCCTCCAGGGATGGTGAGATGGTGACTCCACTACCTCCTTGAACAACCCTGACCACCCTTTCTGAGGAAATGTTTCCTAATATCCAATCTAACCCTTTCCTGACACAACTTGAGGCCATTTCCTCTTGCTCCTGATGTCTGGAAGAAGAGACAACCCCCACCTTGTTACAATCATCTGCGTATGGAACACTGAATCCCACCCTAGATTTGAAACCAACACAGTCATTAAAACATCTGAAGTTAGGAGTCTATGTAGGGGTGTATTTGGATAATCTTGGTGTGTAGGAGGTTTTCTTTTGAATAATTGGGCATCCAAGGCTCTATTGGTAATATATGTATCACATGTACATGATGCTAGCTGAGATGCTCATATGCACGTGAGACATCTTCATGGGTCTGGCACAGGACCTGCAGGAGATCTGTGACCTTTGGAGCAGCAGGTGGAAACCAGGTGGAATATCCCACAATGCCTAGAATAGAACCACATGACTATACAGGCAGCTGAAAGCATTCCAGGTCTGTTTGATCACTCAGCATCCTTCCTGCTTTGCCCTGGACACCCTCACACATTGATCGTTAAACCCTGTTGAGTTGTCCCATGTGCAGGTAGACACCCATGTGCAGGCACCCAAATACAGGTGTGGTGATCTGCAAGCTGAACTCTACCCTAAACCATGGAGAGTGATTCACTGAGTGCGATTTTTTTCAATGAGATGTGCTGTGCTCTGTGGAAATGCCATTTAGATAATAATTTCCTTCAGTGTCTTGTGAAACCACTGCCTGGGAGGGATCCACAAGACTCACTGAAGTCAGGATATTGCTTCTACTGCTTCCTCTTTACCCATGAGACGTGGTAACCTTGCCAAATTTGGAATATAGGCTGGTTCAATGCGCCCTGTTCTTAGGAATTCCATTTCTTACCACCTCCTGATCCTCCAAGGTTTGAACATGGTGTCATGGTTTTGTGCTTTTTTGTGCTCAATTGACTACTGGAAGATTTCTGTTGACACTGAAGTTGTAGGAACAATGATACAATCCCTTGGATTTCTCTTCCCCTCACCATCCCCTCCACTTTTTGAAGGCAGTTTATGCTTTCCCAAAGTTTCCTGGTTCCCCTTGTGCTCATGCACACACATCCCCTGCTGTTCTTTAGTGCGCTCCAGTTGGGATGCTCAGGATCCCAATGGACAAAAGACAGGAGTTAATTGGTAAACAATAACACTTTACTACTTACCTTCTCTGTCCTCCCAGGCTGGAGATTAAAGACCTATAAAGCAGAACTTTGCACCCTTGGCCATCTCAGAGGTCACCAAACATCTCAGGGGCTTGGATGCCCGTAGCAAGGGCCGAAGAAATTGTCTTATTTGTGCCTAGATTCCATGATGATGGACACATTAGGAACCTGTGGGCTGGAAGATTAAAGAGATATTTTAAAAGCCCTGCCCAGTAAATAGAGATGCACACACTTTTTGTGACATGTATGAGTTGCCCCAGATAATGGCTAATGGGTCAGAGATTGCACAGTCTGGTTCTGGAGTATTCCAAGCTCAATGCAACCAGGACCTGCCCACCCAGTGCAGCTGACTTATCTAAACAGTCTGCAGCTTGTTCTCTCCCCACTTCGGCCTCTGCTCCAAGCTTTATTGTTTTAATTGTTTTAAGCATCTGGACTCGGTTAACCTTTTATTTTTTTCTTTCTTTCTTTTTGGTCAATGCAGAACTAAAAAAAAAAAAATTAAAAGAATTGACCCTTAATAGTGCAGTCTTCTATGTGCCATTAAATAAAAGTGCCTTTTGCTGAGGGGTGCACCATTGCAGTGATTTGGGGCTGGGTCTGCAGTGCAAGGGACAAAAGAAAGTTAAAGCAGGAGGAATCTGTGCTGGAGACAGCTGACTTACCGCACAGTGATGCTCAATGGGCAGCCAGCCCCAGGCCTGGCTGTGAGAGATGGCTGGAAAACATCTGCCAAAATCATTTTGAACTGTGAGTAGTATTTTTTGGATGCAGCCAAGTCCCCCATTACCCCCCACCTTCAGAGCTCTTTTCATGGAAGCCTTGAGATTTCAGTGAAAAAAAATATCCCTTGGTTTAAGAAACAAAATGTAAGAGGGTAAGAGGAAAACTTTTCAGAGTTCCACTTTAGATTTCTGGTGATTCTTTTGACTTTTGTTACCTTTGCTCTGGGGATGATCTGCTGTACGATTTGCTGTGGTGTGTCAGTGGTAGAGGAGTCATTAGGCAATGTGACTATCAGTATGTCATAATACAGTCGTGGAAGTATTCTCTTTTTTTCCTTTGTTTGCCTTTTCAAACCATTTAGGGCAAATGCTATTTAGCACTGGCTGAAATATCTTATCTTCCTTTCTAGATCAAAGTGTCTCCTGTTTGTGTTGTAATTAATAAGTAATGAAACACCTTAATTACAACACAAACAGGAGATACTTTGATCTGGAAGGGAAGATAAGGTATTTCTCTCACTGCTAAGTAGCAGCTGCTCATAATGATTTTGAAAAGAAAATAAAAATAGAATATTTAAGCAATTTTGGGTCATTATGGCATGCCAGGATTACCTGCCATAACATAGGAAGAGATAATATAAATATAATAAAATACTATTAAAAACCCATAAAATAACCAAAGAATTTCTTGAACTATGTTTTTGGAGTGAAAATTCCCTCATCGAGGCAGTTTCAAAAGAAGTTGGTTTTGTTCTGATTCCAAATGAAAACAGTAGAAGTTCCTGGGAAAATGGGAATGTGTGAGCATCAGTGCCTTCTTCTGCATCAGTTCCTCTTCTTGCACTGTGAGATTATCCATCCAGGCTGGATGTGGCTCTGGGCAACCTGGTCTGGTGGTTGGTGACCCTGCACATAGAAGGTGGGTTGAAACCAGATGATCATTGTGGTCCTTATCAATCTAGACCATTCTTTGATTATGAATGAAGACCTTCTCTGCCACTGAGGACATCCAGTGCAAAGAGGAACATCCCTCAAATTACTGCTCTGGTCTAGGGAAAACTGCAGACAAGAAAACTGCTACTTGCCAACTCTTGCATTGCCCTGCAGAAAAGTGTAAGCATCTCCCACAGAGTCCTGCTACATCTTGGCCCATCCTTCTTTCTTGTCCTTGCTGGTGCCTGGAGAAGTCTTCTGTAACCTCTTATTTATTCAAGTAAACCTGCTGAGAATGACTGGAAGAACAGGTGTTACGTCACTAATTTGAAAGAATGAGAGGATATGGGCTCAAATTGTACCAGAAGAGGGTCAGATTGGTTATTACATTTATCCTCTGAAAGAGTGGTCAGGTGTGCAAGATCAGTGAAGATGTGGCACTGAGGGACGTGGTCAGTGAGCAATACTGGGGGTAGGAGTACAGTTGGATTTGGTGTCTTTTCCAACCTTAATGATTCTCTCATTCTATGACTCTAATTTGTGTTCTAACGTAAGCAATGGCTTCTTTGTTTCAAGAGCACATAAAGCCATTTTAAGTCACAACAGAAAGGAGATGAGTGCTGTGTCAAGTATTATTTTTGCCTAAAAGACCTAGGGCCACCACTTGCAGCACCCCATATGCCTCTGGGAAAAGCTTTTGTGCCAGCAGAAAGATGAGCTGCACTTTAAAGCTATGATCTGGATGTTGAGTTCAGTCTAGAGAAGCTGGGGCATCTGGTTTGTATTTGCCATGCTGGAGCCTTAGCAATGCTGTAGCAATAACAATGAGAAGACCTAAAGGGTATGTGGCTGGGACTGGAGGCTGCATCCTGCATTGCCATCTATCCAGGAACATATTTAGAGGAGCTTTTAAGTCATGTCAGGAAGAGAGGTGAGACTCAATGCAACTTCCCCCTCCCCACGATGGCGGCAGCCAGTACCGGTTACATCCTCTTTCTCCTGAGTGCCTCATGATTTGGTAATGATTAGCATTCATTGGTCTTACAATATAAAATTACCTTTAGGAAACTGCTCATCCATCACTTTCAGGTTTCTTCCCGAAATTCAGTCAGAAATTTGTACAGAAATAAACATTTTCCAAGAGGAAAGGAAACAAGCCAAGCCAACCTAAGCCAAGTTAAGCCAAACCATTTCTTTTTTTCACAAACTTTAATAATGTGATGCTAACGGGAAGCGGAATCATGCAAGCGTATACCTAAATGAGAAGAAAAATGTGAAGTGGGGTGGGGATCACACTAAAAGGTGATGAAATGAACTTTAGGTACAAATGAACTGATTCGACCGATTATTCCTTCAATTTAATTCAAATTTGGCCTCATCTTCTTTTGCAGCAGAACTGATTACTAACAGAGCAATGCTAGGACGAGCTTGCAAGTGAGGATGGAAGAGATGCTTCCTCTTGCAGTAATCCTCCTCCAGTTGATAAAACACACTTGGCATGGTCTCTGGGAGGAAGAATCCTCATGCCACAAATAGACAACTCCTAGATCAGCATAAGATTGGGCTTGTGGGACTAGCAAATAGGAATAGGCACACCTTACCCTACATTCCAAAACCCATCTGTATCTGGTAATACTTCTAATGCGATCTGCATGAAGGATCCTTCTTTGTTTGACTTGAATCTTTTTTTTTAATTTTATTTTTTTATGACTACTGAAATCATATTGTGGCACGTAGGTTAAATCTGCTGTTTAGTCTGGAGGTTGTGCTCTCCTACCTCATGGAGTTACACTTGAAGGCTTTTCACGTGGAGGTTCACTTGAACTCTTTAGTTCATCCCACCCCAGGCCTGTCCCTTGGCTCTGATATCAGCAACAAATAAATAATAACTACCTATTTTTTGAATACATTAGAAGTCTGATGCCTGTACTAAGGAAGTGGTTACGGCTCCTCTTCCACCTACTCTGGAAAGGTTCCTAGTAATGAATACTTTTCCATGTATGAATGTCTTTATTTTCTTTTTTTTGGGCTTCTTCCCAGCTTCTTTAAATGCAGATTTTCCTAAAACATGATGTCTCTTGTACAGCTCTGTCATGTCTCTCTTTATTGAAGTATTAATCCATATGACCATTATCAGACGTATAATGGTTGACAGCCTTGGCCAAGATAGCAATTAATGCACTTTAATGAGTTAGTAGTTTTCTTTGGTTTTCATTTTTTTCTTGAAGGATTGCGAGTGTAAAGGCCATCACACTGCAGAGCACTACACACTGAACTGGGGCCCTCCTTAGAGAAATACATTTTCTACCTACAGCTCAAAGTCCAGAATCCAGAATGAGAGATTTTGACTGTCCAGCAGTAGCACCTATAGACTGAATGACTGAGACATGAAGAACCTCAAAAAGATTAAAAATAATATATATATATATATATATATATATTCATTCTTTTTTTCTGGGAAGAGAACTCATTCTTCTAATGGAACAATGCATTCTGAATTTCCTCTGAAAGTTTATAGTGTAACTGTATAAATATATATAACTAATATATAATATATATAATTCAGTGACAGGATCAGCATCCTAAATCTGACTGAGAAAAGTAGATTCCTTATTCCTAGGAAAATTCAGAAACTTCAAACTAAACTGAGAAAATAAGAAACTGATCTAAATCTTGAGTCCAGACAGATTAAAAAAAGAAAAAAAGAAGAAAAAAAAAAAAAAAGTCCCAATAATATAAATATATCATTTTGATGATACAGATATGTTTTTCTTCAAAAAGTGAGGGCATACGATCTGATAAAGTCAAAGCAGTAGTTTAAATCCAGCCCACTAAAGTATGACACGTATTGGAAAGTACAGCATATTAGCATGAATACAGTTCAAAATGGGATGGATAATAAATTCAGGATGGGCCTGTTGAAAATAAAATAAATAATGAAATCAAAATAAAATTATTTAATCCTCCTCTGTCAAATGGAATGAAGAGAAAGCAACCAACAACTTTCTTAAAGATTCTTATGAAGAATTCCAGCAAAGCACTAGACTCAATAAAAAGACATTGCCTGACAGTGAGATGCCTTCGTTGGCATTTTTGATGCAGTTTGATTGCTTCCTGCAGGTCCTTGTTGGGAGGAGATAATTCCCTTTGACTATTCCCTGTAATGTTATTAGCATTTGATTTCTTACAAATTCTGCTTCAGACGGAACATATCCCAGTCCCAGCTACTTGGCTGCAAAGACTAAATCTTGTGTCTTGGGTGAAATCAAAGTGATGTCCACCTTTCTTTTCCAAGGAAGAGCATTTTCACCTTGGCCACCTGAGCAAGCTTTGCAGTGGGGGGAAATATAATCAGTGCCTATGCTGAGGCTCATTTGGACTATCAGAAGGGCATAGTGTGGCATCCCAAGAAGATTGGACCTGCTGATTCCATGGTGAGCATTGGCCAGGCAGAGACCGCATGGACTGTTACACTCATTTGCAAAGTTCTCCTTCAGGGCCAAGGTTACTCGTGACCCAAGATCATACCAAGGGCTCTCCAAGATCCTTCCTACCTCTCTCTGTGGTTGTGTTTCCTCACGCACCACAGCCAAAGACCTTTCCCTGTGATGGGTGGTGGTGAGGGTTGAGCGGCGGGCGCAGCAGGCGAAGAGCAGCACTGTCTGCAAACTAACTTAGTTGATGGAAAGTGCTATTAGAACAGAATGGAGCCATTTATGAAATCAAGACACATTTCTAGCTTGCGGTCATGCATCTTGCTGGTTTGGTCCCTTTCACTACAGGCAGACCTTCTCCAAATGGTAAAGAATTATGAGTTATCAGACCATGCAGCCCTTCTCCCTGCCAAGGTAGTGATGTTTCCCACAATCTCTTTATTGTCTACTCAACTTGTAATCGCCCTCTTTGCTATGGGGCCTCCAGAATTTCCTATGAGAGTCAGTTCTGCAGTCATCCAAACCAAAATGAATGCTGGAGATTTAATGTGTGGGTCCAAGAGGAGAATTAGTATATTGCCCTTTGGTTTAACCCACAAGCAAATCTTCTTGGATCTCAGACTCTTTCCTCCACATAGGAGAGCCAGAACTGCATGAACCAGTATTTGTGTAGATCTATTCCCTTTGGCAAAGAAGGAAGTCCTGGCCCAGCTTAAGGACAGCTTTCAGTGTTGTTGTCTTTGTTTCTCTGTTTTGATGTCTGACCTTACAAATTGTTCTTCCATTTTTTCCTTTTCTTCCCCCTCCTCTTGTCCCTTCCCCTTTCTCTTCATGCCACCAGCATTAAATAGCTCAAGGCTGTATTTAAAGAACTGAGAAGCTGCAAAGAATCAAGTGGGATAATGGGAAGAAAGGCTCAATGGTTCCCCAGGGACTTATCATGGTTTCTCTCCAACTGTTTTACATGGAGTCGAAAGTTCAGCCTCACATTTTCTGGAAAGGAAAAAAAAAATGGAGAGAAAGAAAGAGGACAAGTCGTGATGTGGGAATCTTTGGACTGTGATGAAGATGGAAGGCGCCACTCGAAAAAGCGGAGCTCTTCCAATGAGAAACAGATGTCCTACATGTTCCTAAACACATTCGGTCCGTTTTCAATTACACCAGAATTAGAGCAGTAATCAGAAACAAAACACGGTTGTTGGGTTGTTTTTTTTTTTTTTTCCCCTTTCTCTTCTCTTGTCTTCTTTCCTTTCTGCCCCAGATGGATCGGTAGCGTATCTCCAGATGACATCTCAGATTGCTTCCTAAAACAGTGCTAATCATCTAATACTCCTAGCCCAACACTAATCTTTTCTTTCCTCAGTCTCGCTTTCTTCAGACAACTGAATGCCGGACCAGCTCTACAACCTGAGGAGTTCATTAGACATGGTGAGAAAGGCTTATTCTGCCCATTTCCTGCTTGTTGGAAGTTCATTTGATAAGGACACTTTCATGCGTGTTATTTTTCTTAAACCAGAACCAAGATTTGACCAAATGTCTTTCTTTTCTCAGCAGTGAGATTCCTCATTAGAGAAAGAAAGAGGAAGAGGTATTCCTCAAGAGTTTGCATGCTGGCATCAGAAAGTATCCTGAACTACAGTTTTTCTTTTATTTTCATTTTCCTAAAGCAAATATGGATTTTGCTCAGTACTTTCTTGGTTGCTCAAAGGCAAGTTCACACTAAGAAAATAAGCAAGCCAACTCTCTCTCTTCAAACTCCCTCTCAGCTGCTCTGGCAATCTGGTTTTCAAGCCTCTTGCTCAGATACATTTATATATATACACAGTAGGCTAAACATTAAAGCAGATTAAGCCCTAGGAAGTGCCAATTTTTTTTTGAAAGATAGGACTGGAAATTTAATTCTAGCCTCTCTGTTGACTCCTGCTGGGTGGTCACATTTGTGATCACTGCCTCAGTTTCTCTTCTCTTTCTTGCACAGGATGCTGCTTTGCAGAGAAGACTTGTAGAGTATCTCAAATCATGAGTTGGAAGGGACCCACAGGGATCAAGTCTAGCTCCTGTAGGGTAAGAGTAAGGTAAAGGGTAAGAAAGAGGTGAGCAGTAGACATGGAGAGAAGTGTTGTTACAAGAACAAGCTATGGAGGGATCACCCTCTCTTGGGTTTCAGACTTCTGTGTGGAATCACAGAATTATTAAGGTTAGAAAAGGTCACTATGGTCATCAATTGAACCCCTCTCCACCATAGAGCCTGGATGCTGGGCTGGGAGTGTGAGCAGGGCTGTGCTGGCCTTTGTGAGCACACAGCTTTTGGATCCAGACTGTTGGTTGCTATTTCTTAAGGGCTGTGGTCTCCAGCCCAGCCCATGAAGATTACAGGCCTAAGGCTCATGTTATCTGAGGACACGAGAATTAGCACAAGGTGATCTGAAGGATCCAGTTCCTCCAAGCAGAGAGATCCTCCCCTGCCTGCGCATCAAACTGTCCTGCTAGGACTTGCAGCAGAAAGGCTGAGAGCTCCAAATCCTCTAAATCCTCATGGTTTTACACATCGTCTTCCAGACAGTGCTGGGGATATACTGGAAAAAAATAAAAACAAAATCTGCTAATGCTAAAAAACCTGCAAAATTCTGCTAATTTGGGGAATGAGAACTCACTCTGCAAAGCTGTGAGAGTCGTTTCTAGTGCAAGGACTGTGTTTGTGTGTTCAAACAGACAGCAGAGGAATGCTAAATGGAAACAGGCTAACTCCTTGAGGACATCATTGCTGGATTCTCTGTAGAGCTGAAGCACTTTCTATAACACAGCACCACGAGGGCCTGTTTCTTTTCCCATGTTCATGATATTTGTGAAGAGTTTTAAGACCTCCACATTCAAAGTGAGTTGTTTTCTACTGGTTCAGGATTTGGTGGGTGAGATAACACAGTGAGTTGGGGGTCAGTCTCTTCTCTAGTGTAACAGTGATAGGATAAGAGGCCTTAAATCATACCAAGGGAGGTTCAGGTTGGATATTAGGAAGAACTGTTCTTTGAAAGAATGGTCAGGCACAGGCACAGGCTACTGAGGGAGGTGGTGCAGTCACCATTCCTGGAGGTGTCCCAAAACCACAGGGATGTCACGCTGAAGGCCATGGTCAGTGGGCATGGTAGGATGGGTTGGGTTTTGTGCTCGGGGATCTTAGAAGTCTGCTTTCAACCGTAATGCTTCCAGAAATCTATGAAAATCATCTTGAAAGATGTACCACTGCAATAGATCAATGTCTTTTTCTTCTCGTTTTTTCTGCCTGTGCAGGAAAACAGCATTGGCCAAGATTTTACACAGTCCTGCAACCAGAAATGTGTCTTTTCCATGCCAGAATCATTAGGTTGGAAAAGACCTCTAAGATCACCAAGTCCTACCCCAACCCATCCCACCATACCCACTCGGACACATCCCTTGGTGCCATATCTTCTCAGTTATTGAACACCTCTAGGGATGGTGACTCCACCACTTTCCTGGGCAGCTGTGCCAATGCCTGACCACTCTTTTGGAGGAGAAATTTTTCCTAACATCCAGTCCGAACCTCTCCTGAGATTTGTTATGTTTCTCCCTAGATAAGCAGTAACAGAATTCTATTTAGGTTTCAAGTAGTCAGGAAAAACATCAGCTTTGTTGCTTGGACATCTAAAAGATATGATACAAAGTCTCTTTTAAGGAATAAAGAGCAAAATGTGGTTTTGTGGTTAAATTTGCATCCTTAATTCTGCGTTTCCTAATTTCTGAGAATTCAGTGTCTCAAAATTTCCATTTCATTAACCTTTGTTATTTGCATGCAATGTAAACTGCTCTTGCAGATTGCTGGAGGAAATCATAAACACTCCGGCTGTTCCTTGGCCTCTCCTGAAACCTGCAGTCCTGAAACTCAACACAAAGTCAGCCCTCATGAAATCCTCCCTCTTTACACCTCTCTGTGTCCTTGGATGTGCTTCTCAATGCTTGCAAATGAACATTAAGTCCCACACATGAATGTCCAAACCTTGTATTTTAGCACTTGTAGCCAGATGGAAGCAGTTCACCATCCATTACCCCTCCCTGAACTGCAGCAAGTCACTATGAGTCCTCCTGCTTCTGTTCATAGAATCGCAGGATGGCTGGAGTTGGAAGGGACCCCAAAGATCATCCAGTTCCAACCCTCCTGCTGCAGGCATGGTTGCCAACCATTAAATCAGGCACTTCTGTTCTCAAAGAACATGAGATTAAATTGATGCTAAGACTTTTTACATGATGCAAAACAATTAAGAGCCCTGGTTTTTGCTGAAAACACAGGTTCTGCATTGGCAGAGCTGGGCAGCCTGCAAACCGTGAGAAGTGGAATAGCAAGTTGGTATTTGCTTAATCCCATGTCACTCAAAAAGCAAAACTAAACGCGAGGAAAAGATACTCAGAGGATTTGAGGCCAGGTCACTTTGTGTGTGGGTTTTAGCTCTTGGGTTTTTAACCAAGCTGGGGATGAGTTTCTGAGATACTGATGTATGGACACAGCACATCTTGGGCTTTTTGCATTTCATTTGAATGTGATGCTCCATCCTTTGAGGCATTCAGGGCCAGGCTGGATGTGGCTCTGGGCAGCCTGGTCTGGACCCTTCACATTAGCAGGGGGTTGAAATCAGATGGTCATTGTGGTCCTTTTCAATTCAGGCCATTCTATGATTCTATGATTTTGTGATTCTATGAAAAGGGAACAGCTCTTGGGCTGTGCTGTAAGGTGATGGATTTTGGTTTTGGTTTCCACTTCTTTAGGAACCTACAGCACATGCATACCTACATACAGAACCTAAAGCCTTTAGAACTCTTCCCACTTATATCTGGAGAACTCCAGCACCCCAAGAGTGACACAACTCAGAAAACATTGCAGGAAATACTATTATTAGGTGCAAAGCTTTCTGTTTTCAAAATGTCAAATGTCAATAAAAAAGCTCTACAACTTTAAACCATTGAGCCAATTCCTTCCAAAAAGACAAGGAAATTTGGAGATACCTTAAAAATCCACAAAACAGGCCAAGTGTGAAGAATAGCTTCAGCTATTTCTAATTTTTGTGTGTCCAAGAATTGTAATCAGGAATGTCTGGATAAATGTACTTTTTTTTTTCTCCCCTCATGATTTCTTTCCCTTATTAGTTTCTCCCTCTTTCTTGGTGTGTGTTTATACGAACATTTTTAGCATGACATTCTTCAAACATTACCACTGCTCTCACAGAGGATATCCACCTTTAGAGAAAGAGTTGGATTAAGGGAAACTTCATCACAAAGAGAATTAGCTATAAGAAGTTATGGGAAAGTGAAGAAGAAGAGTCGGATTTCCATTATTCTAACCGCTTCGTGCAACTCATTTAATCTATATATAAGGTAATTCATATATAGCTTCAAAATACAATTAAGAATGCCTCATCAAAGCATTTAATGCAATCCCCCATGGACTTTAAGCTCGCTGGGAAAGGCAGCAACTTGGTGATGAAATTCTTGTACAAAGTAGGCAGATTTTACATCGTAGTCAACACTATCAATCTCCCCCACCTTAGAGGATTACTCAGCTCTCTTAGCACAGTTTGCCTTTAGTGCACCAAAGTACGGCGTCCAGTAACAAAGAGAGGAACTTCACCGCCCCTGGGGGAAAGCAGAAGATGATCCCTTGTGCTGTATTGCTAACAGTCAGGATTAAACTCCAGTCAAGTTGCAACTGAATTTCCATCTGAGGCCAAAAGCATTTCTTAATGCTCTCTAACATCCTTTTGAATCCATGGAGCATTGTCAAGTTCCCGTTGTTAAAACGTACATCAAACCCTGCAGCATCTTCTCGTGTAATATCCCTTCTTTGCTGTTTCCTGGTAAAGTATCTCCTTCCAGGTGCAGCACAGCTGTGGCCTCTTGCAGCTCAAGCATTAACAGGAGCTATGGGTAATGGGTAAGGATTTACCATGGAGCTAAATGAGTTTCAACCTTTTCTTTTGCCCTGGGGTGCAACCGATGGAACTGTAGGTGTCCTTGCTCACTGTAGGGGAGTTGGACCTGTTGGCCTTTGGAGGGGCTTGATGCCCTAGACATCAGGTAGGGATATCATTTTGAGAAGAACAAAAGCTGGCAGGAACCAGATGTAAATGATCCATTGCAGTGAAGGACTGGAGTAAGGTGAAGGAACACATTCAGCACCAGCTCCCTGAAGACAGGATAGCAAACTCCATAGCCTCCTTGCACCTGGGCAAGCTCAGCATCTCATCAGCATCTTGGTAGGGTGCCCAGCCTGCACTCCTGCCCTGTGCCAGAGCCTACTGTCTGCTTGGAGCAGACCTGAGAACATATCCCATATTGTGAATGGGAATGGTAGGAAGGAAGTGGAGGACACTCAAGGCAGGATGGAAGACTATTCACTAGGTCAACTCATTGGAACCACAGCTTTCCACTCTGGAAGGAGGTCTAGCGTGGGGGCATATAAATAAGGGATGGGGTTAATAAGAAGCTGCCACTGGTTCCTTCAGCTTGAGGTTACCAAAAAACCTCTGTGCACAGCAGGGAGTGGTGGTGAAGCCTTTTACCTCGTTCATCTTGCAGAGTAACAATAATTACAGCTCAGATGGAGGTAGGGCTATTGCTGCAACCAGGGCAGGAGCTTGCTTGATGTATGCCGCATGCATGCATGTGACTCGGTTGCATAATGTGAATGATTAGCCCCAACAAACACTTGACATGTTACACAGGCACTGAGTTTTGGGCTATGTTTAGCAAGTGGTGGGGAATCTGCCTGGAGCTGCCAATTGGTGGAGGGAGGATCACGTGCCCATATGGAAGGGAGCTCTTGTTCCAAGGAGAGCACAGCTAAAGCTTCTTGCTCTGCTCAGCACCTCTGGGGAAGTTGCTTAATGATTATTTTTAAAACTGGGGCTACAGGCTCCTTCCTAGGTCAGGGTCTAATAGAGCCAGGTGCTGTACAAACACATAGTAAATGACAAGGCCTGCTCCAAGCAGCCTTGCAGCTCAGGCATGAGGCACCCAGGGAATTTGTGTCCTCTTCTCAACTTTGCCAGGCTATGGCGTGATAGTGAGGTATTTGCTTTACCTCTTGGAAACCCCTTTTTTTTTTTTGCAGCTCTTCTGTAGCTCAGTGAAGCTTTCATTGTTTAGGCTGGAGACACTTCAAAAGTACAGAGTAGCTGTCAAAACTTCTTAACTCTGTTATTGTTCCGTGCTATACAGCAATGCTCAACTATAGTTGAAATGCTACTCTTCTTTTAAACCTTCCCCCCTCCCCATCTGATTTTGAGTTAATCAGTGGTGATCACTCCACACACCTGAATATACAGATGACCATGTAGTTTATATACCGATGTGGGGATGCGCACATCATTGTCTTTCTACCCATAGGAAACATGGAAAACGGCATACACACAGGCTCTAAGACAGTCTGGAAAGCTGCTCCAAGCACCCTGTTTTTAAATAAGTTGTGGCTGAACAGGAGCAGAGACTTTCAGACTTTGAGGAGTGATCCGCCTCCATGCTGTAAATGCCTAAATCTGATGTTTGTAGATGTTTCTGCATTAAGTCTAACCCTCCGGTACAATCATGGAGATCAAGCAGACACCATGGGCCATATCAGGAGTTCAAGGTGTGCTGTTAGAAAAGTTGTCTCAGTCATGAGAGGGCAGGGAAAGGTGTTTCTGAGTGGTCACGGGAGGAAACCAAAAGGACCTTCTATTGTAGATCACAATCAAGAACACCAGTTTTGACTGCCCATTAATACCACTCTTCCTCACTTAACAAAATTTGAAATTGCTCGCTCTCTTATTCCTTTTCTTGGGCTAAGCTTTATCCATGCACCCAGTTACTAGGTCTGAGTTTTAATTGCTTCTGGGCGCTGCTCTTCTCAATTTGATCTCAGGGCTCTCATCACATAAAGTGGGCTTGAGCACCTGGGTTTGGTTTGTGATTTTTAGGGTTAGAATAATGTGACCCAGCTGTGGTTGCAAATCCAGAGGATTCCAGAAGTTAATTACATGGGAGAAAAGGTATGTGTTTGTGAAGTTGGTTTTTTTACCAAGAGAGTGGTGAGTTGCTGGAACAGCTGCCCAGTCCATCCCTGGAGGTACTGAAGGCCAGGTTGGATGGGGCCCTGGGCAGCCTGGGCTGGTATTCAATGTGGAGGTTGGTGGCCCTGCCTGCAGCAGGGGACTTGGAGCTTCATAATCCTTGAGGTCCCTTCCATCCTGAGCTATTCTATGATTCTATGGTTGTATGATTCATCAGTTGCTGAATTTCATGGGGATCCTGTTGCTTGAAGTTCTGCATGAACCACGGAATCATTAAGGTTGGAGAAGACCTCTATGATTACCAAGTCCAATCCCAACCCCTCCCACCATGCCCACTGACCACATCCCTCAATGCCACATCTCCATGGTTCTGGAACACTTACAAGGATGCTGACTCCACCACTTCCCTGGGCAGCTGTGCCAGTGGCTATCCACACTTTCAGAGAGGAAATGTTTCTCAATATCCAAGCATGAGCCAAGGCAATGTCCTTCTAGAGCTCCCCAAGGATGACAGTTTGTGGTGAGTTGCATCCCAGACTTTGAGGGAACAAAATGTTAATGAGAGGAACTGGATTCACAAAGCCTGCAGTAGTACCTAGAGGGACAACGTAGCGCACCAGTGTTTTGGTGGCTCATTGTTTGCTAAAGAGAGAGAAAAAGAAAATCATAATGGGCTGTTCATTTTGGTTTTCTGTCTCTGGAGAGAGAGAGAGATGAAGTTTTGTCAATGCTTTGTGTCAAGCAGGCTGAAAGTACAGACAAGGGCCATCCCTTGAGACGTGCCATAAACAGCGCTGTCAATCAAACCGTGAGCGTTAGAACCATGAGCTCCCCTACAAAGACTAAAAAAAAATAGTCATTGGAATTTGTGTAGTGTGAAAGAGAAAAAAAAAAGCGTCATTGAGGCCTGCAAATGATATGAATTTGCAAAGGAGTTGCTCAAGCCCTGCCCGTGCTGATGCACTGCCCTGATTCCTTTTTTAATTAGCACATGAATAGGTGAGGTGAGGTTCCCTGCACAGGTATGGAAGCAGAAAGATTTATGAATCCGCAGCTGTTTGTTGCTGTTTCTGGAACCTGCCCCACACCCATATGTACACAGCAGAGCTCCTGCTGCCAAAACAGGGAGAGCATGAGCAAACTGAGCAGAACGGGGTCATTTCCCAGAATGCCTGTGCTGGCTCCTCCAAAATAAGGAATTATAGCAGTGTCCCCCAGCCTAAATAGGGGCCCTATTATGCCTGGATGCTGTGGTGGAAAAAGGATGCTCCCTGCCCCTTCTCCCCCCTCCCCAAATTTACAGAGGGAATAGTTGAGGCAAAGGAGATCCAGATTTATAGGAGTTAGTACAGTCTGACTGTGTGACTTAATCAAAGTCTCAAAAGTAAAATGGGGTTGTGAACTGGGCACTCCTTGGTGCTAGGCCAGGGATATAGCCATGGAGTTGTACCCATGGGATTGGAGTGGGTGCCTTTGCTGCTGGGTCTCAAGTCCCCAGTTCATGCTTCCTGTGTTTCGATTTCCATTTTTCATTCTAGAAACCTCTCATTCTGTTGGAGTCTGGTTGAAGTGAGGACCCACTTTCAGCCATGGGTAGGCCAACCCATTGCAGAGTGGAATTCCCCAACCAGCTTCTGCTCTAGGCACATCTAAGAACGACATGAATGACTCCAAGGCAGTAAGCACAGCAGGTCCACACTATGACCTGAGAGCCTTGTGGAAAGAAAACCAAACTCAAATAGAAGCCATCCAACCATCATCTGAATCAAAGCTTCCTACAGTCTTAGGCTGTTTTGCTCAACCTTAAGCCAAAGCTCAGTAGCATCACCTCTGGCATGCAGTGAAAGCTTTTCTTCATGCTCAGGGAAAGTCCCTAAAGACAGCTTTCCCAGAAAAGCAGCTCTGGGTAGAGTGCTAAGTGAGCTCTCCAAAGCATCTACCCTGTGACCTTCAGCTCAGGGGACCAAGGGGACCACCATGGTGCTCTCACCAAACTCAGTAATTCATCTAGCAGTATGGAAAGGACATGGGTTTCAGGCACGGGATGACTCAGCTCTGTAGGGCATATCCTTTTATCCCAATCTCTAATCCTCTTTTGGTGCTTGCTGTTTGTTAACCCAGTGCCCAGCTCTTACTACAGCCTCAATCCTTTAGTTGAAACCATCTTGCATCTCCCTTGGTAAACGTCTCCAGAACCTCACCCCAGCTCTCTGGGGGATGAGGTGCTGCTGAGATCACCCAGCTTCGTTAGACCACAAAGGCTGAGTCTCACGATGGTGCCTGTGATAACCCTGGTGTTTGCCTCCTGGCTCTCCGTGTTCCCAGTACACGTTCCTCTCCCTGGGCAGCTCTCATGAACTCTCCCCCAGGTGCCTAGGAGGGGCTGGGGCACCTTCCTACTCTGTGCTTGTCCTTGGGCTGGCATGGCACACAACTCAAGCAGCTCATTTCCACACTCTTGTGCAAAGCCACCAAGTTCTACTCGTCTTCAGCTCTTCTCCCTCATGGCACCTCTAGCAGAGGACACGGTGCTGGAACAGGGTAGGATGCATGTGGTCTCTCTGGCACAAACGCACCTCAGTGCTGTGTGCCACTGTTGTTGTCAACATCTGAAGCTTTGCTGCTACCAGCAGTCTTCCAATAACTATTCATCAGGGATTATTTGCTTTAATCTTCAGTTATTATTTCAGCTGATGGTGTAAGATCATTAACAGCCACGATGCCTTGGCAAGAAAGTGGGTAGAATGAAAGAAACATGAGATTTCTCTTTGCTGCTATTTTTTCAGTTTTTCAGTAACTTCAGGCCTGTGGTTTGTGCAAGGCTTCCGAGGGTTTGTGCAAGCTGCGCAGGAGGGAAAGCAGCAGTCTACCCCTTAGATGAATTAGCAGCAGAGGCATAAGCCATCCTGCAGATCCCTACAGTGTCCTTGAGACCTGGCTGGGATGAGGCTATGGATGAGGAGAGCTCAGATACACAATCATCCAACTTGGTGAGTCTGTCCAAGTGTGCCCTGATGCTTTTAGGGAGACTATTGACTGACTGAGACAAACCTGGAGACTGGGTGAGCCCATACCTCAGCTCTGCTTTGTTTATTCATACAGAGTTCACCTCGGGCACTGTACTCATGAGTACTATCAAGGGAAAGAGCCTTAGGCCTTAGCCTTGCACCAGAGGTTGCTGCACACCCAGCGGTAATGCATGGTGTGCCTGCTCCTTGCCTGTTGCACCTTGCAGCTTATACTGATGCAAGCTAGGGTCATGCAGGTTCAAGCCAATGGACTCTTCCAAGAACTCAAGATTGTGAGGTTTGCTCTTTACTTTCAGTACAAGAAGGATGGATGGAGGAGTAAATCCTTTAATCACGCCATCATAACTCCCTGGGTGAGGTCTTAACTTGATCTCAAGCCTAAGCCTGCATCTCTGTGGCTGTGCTGTTCCAGGACAGACCGACATTACTTCAATAGCTTGCACACCACAGCCATCGGTACAGTCAGGACATGCCATGTGCCTGCTGAAAAAATCCTGACAACACCAAAAAAACAAATCAAACAATGAACGTGACAGCCTCTCATCTTTCACTGGCTGAAGTAAAAATGACCTGCTGCAATAAGGACATGGTTGGTGGACATGGTGGGGATGGGTTGATATTTGGATCTGATGATCTTAATGGTAGTTTCCAACCTTAATCATTCTGTGATTTTATCATGTTGTAAATAAAATACACGGCGCTCTTTCTGATCCTTTGCAACCTCCACATATCACTGCATGCACAAACCACTCCACTGAACGACCAACACCAAACCCAATCCACTTTGCAGCTTCCCAAGAAGCTTTAAGACAGGAAAGCTCCTCATGGTGCTCAACAGGCAGATAGATGGGCAATGGAACCAATGGGTCTGGGGGCACAGAGGTGAGGTCCTAGCAAACAACTCTATGAAATAATCTGACTTTTTTTTTTTTACTGGCTCTATGGCCCCCTCCAGAGACATGAAGGGGGAAGAAGACTTTACCAGATTTATTTTTACACAAACAGAAGATTTACTTAAGCTTGGCTCTTTTTCAGGTGTCATAAATTGAGCCCACTATCTTTTCACAGATTGTCTTTCTGGATTTATCAGAAAGGACTTTATGGTTCAGAGCACTCTTTACTCCCCAACCCCCTTCCCAACCACCTGAATGCCAAGCCTAGGGTACAGCCTGTGTTTATAAATATGCGTATCGGTTACATTAATGGAAACTGATTTATTACACAAATAAGAGACTTCATCAATTTTCATCTGGACCTCTTTCAATGGGACATAAATTACACTGTTGCTACTGGGTTTGGATTTCTAAGTGGATTTATCGGAGCAGGGACTTTGCTCATTTATTTTATAGCCCTCCTTGTCTGTGGAATAATTATAGTTCTGAAGTTTTTCTCCCTCCCTTTTTCTCTTTTTATATACGAGCACTAGCTGGTATTTGGAGGAGTGAGGTCAGACACTGCTTGGAAAGTCCTAACGCTGCTTGAGCTGTCCCCCTGTGCTACCTGCAGAAATGCTAAAGAGTATGAAATGGTGACATGAATTGAGTAGCAGTGGACCTCAAAACAGAGACACACGGCAAAACTGCTCACGCTTGGAAAAGGTTTGGCCTATTGATCCCTTTTAGGAAGCTGGCCACTTGCTGGTTGTTAACACTGGAGGGTGAACCCAAGCCATTGTATGACTCTGAGATTCTCTTACCAGAGCATCTGCAAAAAACAGATGGAAGAAGAGTCCCTTGAGCTGTCTAGGTGAGCGTGTCTGCTACTTCAACAGTGCACGATTTCCCTTCCTGCTTAAGCACAGCATTGTTTAAATACATGCAATGCTGAGGCACCTTGCAACATGATGTGGTTGATGCCTGGATGGGACCATAAGCAAAAGTGTGCGGCTGCTCCTTCCTAAATCCTCCCAGCCCTATTTGTGCACATGGATCTGAGCACAGCCCTGGCTGCCCAGAGCAGGTCATGGCTCATCCTGGGGCCAGCCTGCAAGATGGAGAGCAGGAGAGAAGTCTTTAACTCTTCCTGCTGTCCTAAGCCTCCTCACGCACCCTCATCCCCATCTGCATGCCCTGAACTGCTGCCCAGAACACTTTCTTCTGCAACTGGTTTCTGGAGCCTCGAGAAAGTGAGCCAAAGGCTTGCCTGGTTTTTGTTGTTGTTGCTGCTGTTTTTGCCTGAGGCTGGAGCACGATCCCATGAAACAGAAGCCCAGGCTCCCAGGAATGCATTGCATTACGACACTGTGCCGCAGAGACTTAGACTATTTACATAATAGATCAGAAAGCCCAGCCAATTAGCTGACAAAGGAAAGGGCGTGCTAGCAGGGCACTCAAAGTTCACCCTAATTAAGAGCAAACCATTAAAGAGCTTGTCTCAAAATGAAGAGGAGCACTGGGGAGGGGGGGGCGGTGAGTGAAGGCAATGATGGCTGCATGCAGCCCTATCCAAGTACATAGGGATAGGTTCTCCTTGGCCATGGTCCCAGGGCTGGGCATCCCCACAGCTTGTTGGTATGGATAAGGAAACTGAGGCAAATCCCTTGCTTGGGGTGAAAGCAACAGTTGCCTTGGTTGCTTGTCCCTCACCGATTCCTCCTTTGCAGTAAGGAACTCAAGGGCTTATCGTTGGTCTTTTGCTTTGGTGTACCACCAACACACCTTCCCCATGCCCTCCTCTGGGCACATGGCCATCCCCTCTCCAACTCAGCACAAAAGGCTCCTGCTCAGCGGACAGTGAAGAGGCCCACACACATGCAGGCAGAGGAAACCTCAGTCCCAATCGCTCCCTAATTAAGTTAATTTGCTAATTGTCGGCACTTAGTCAAGGGAGGAGCGCCATCTGCTGAACCCAGCACACTCCTCCTCCTGCATTAGTTGGGATGCTGCAGAAGATATCCAGGACCACCACCCCTGCGAGCCCAAACACTGAGAAGGAGAGGATAACTCTGCTGCCTTACATATCTCCCATCCCTACTTTGTCACTCGAGTCTTCCAATTGGCCACAGAGCCTGAATGTACTCTTGGAGCTCATCAAGTCGGTGGCCTTTGGTCTCAAAATGACAATGACTTTTTCCTATAGACCTGGAAGTGCACATTTCTATTCTAGACTAATAGGAAAGTGTGATGAGTTACCACTTGCCAGATGAGCTCTGCTGACAGCACTTGTCTTCCCAGCCCACAAAAATACATCTTAAAACTTTTTTGTGTGTTCCTCCTGTCCCCTGCAAGAGCTTTATTTTGCTTCTTAGTCAAGTACATAACAACAGCATGTGATGGGTTGTCCTACCCACAGGTTGTTAACTTCCAAAGCTGCTGCCATCCCACAACTTACAATCCTTTGCCTAAACCCCCCACAATATTGCCTTGCAGTGGCCTTAATTGCCAACCCACACATACCAAGGCTCTGGCCATCAGAGCTGTAAGATTGGCTTACAGGTTCTAAGATCAGCTTAAAAATAACCATTCTTATATTTTGTTCGCCAGACATCAGCTTGCAGAACACTTTTGATTCCATATTTCGAAGCTTTGTGTTATAGTCAAAGAGAAGGAGGTAGGGCCATTTTTAATTTATTTATTTATTTCCCCCCCCTCTTCTTTTGATGTTGAATAAAACCTTTGATTCTTCACACAATCTCCTGAGCCCAGCAGCTGGGATTTTATGGAGAGAACACTGACAACTGCAAGCTGTCCAATAAAATCATAACAGTTGGCAGCACTGGGGAGTCACTCCCACCATTTCTTGCTGGTCCATAAGACAAGATAACTGGTGTGGTCCAGCTGCTGCCTGTTCTAGGACAGATCCTTCAAGGCACATATAATTGTTGGGGCTTGGAGTCCACAGACACCCTACAGAGGTACTTATGCTATAGGCCTGTTTGCTTAATGTTGAGGCTGATTCCTGTGTCCTACAACAAGCAGAACAGATTTGATGGTGCAAATCTCTTAGTAAAGAAAATATCCTGCCATGGTTGCTCTCTTGCTACACATCCTTCCGTAACCTACATGGCAACAAAAGTTCAGCTCTGTAATGTCCTTTAAAAGTTGGCCTTTAGGACAGCATGTCAGCCCCTTCTGGGGCCTCATGTTTTGCACAGATCACCCTCATTAGCAAGGGAAAGTGGAATAAATGGAACAGGCTGCACTCCTGGAGTGATGTTTTTTTTTTGATTCCTCTTGGATGTCCCCCTGATTCAAACAGATCCTTCCAAGCTGCCTAGTTCATGACCGCGGCAGATTATAAAAGGGCCAGGGATCCAGCATCCCTGCAGCTCATCATTGACAAGCAATGCTGTCTGGATGGAGTGTTTTCAATAAGGGATTCTTGCTTTGCCGGGAGATTGCAGAGAAACTGTTTACAACAACAGCCCCACAATTACCTCCAAATGATGTCCTTGGAGGAGGATGTTCTGGGAACCTCGAGACCAAAGCTACTGAGCTGCTCTATCTATATCAGAAATGTGAAAGTAATCAGGACTTGTTTGGATCTGGAGATGCTGCTGTTGTAAACAGATGTTGCCTTAAAGCAGATCTTCCTGAGCGGTCAGACAGAGCTGGGCCAGCTTGGAAGGAGCACCCCATCCATTCGAGTGAGGTCTTCAGTTCAATGCTCCCATGCATTGTGTCAAGTCTAATCCAGCTATCCCAAATGAGCTGCTCCTGGGCACCAGAATAAGTAGATAGAGGTTATTTCTTTGTTTTGAAATAACCATTATTTTAGTAATAACAAATTAATAGCTAAGCCTGATGGATGCTCGCTAAAGGTCTGGGCAATGAGACTCTCTACAAGAAAGCTGGAGGCAAATACCTCTTTGTTTCATCCTTCACGCTGGGTTTTTCTTATAAGGAGGGAAGAGGACAAGAACAAATGATCTGTCCAGAAGACAAAGCACTGAAGTGAGCCCCTTCCTTCCCAAACCACAAGATCTTAGGGAAAGATTATAATTTCTTCTTCGTTTCTCTTTCTTAGCCATCGTATTTTTAAACCTTAAAAACACGCTTGGGTAATCATTTCAAGTTCTTTTCTGTGGTCACGAGTGACAGAAACTAATCCACATGATCCAGAGAAGCCGGTTTGCCTTCAGCCTTGTGGGATTTCAGAGAGTAGCTTGGGGAAGGAGGTCAGGAGGTGTCCCCCCAGATAATAGGAGTTCTCATTGCTTCCATGGATAGAGAATGGAGTTTTGAGTTTCAAGTGTTCCACAAGCTGAGACACCGAGGAAGTCCCCAAGGCCACAGTCATCCTATCTAGAAGGTCATTGCCACCAGCTCCTTGAATCAGGAATCCCACTTGAGAGAAATACAGGAGCTCTGCAACGTGATTCAGACTATCTCTTTCCTCACTGTGGGATCCTAGGGCAACCCTGTGGCTGATGTGCTTACTTGTGTATGGGCTATAAATTATGCCTGAATCTCCTCACTGATCTCTCTGTGGTTTGGTTCTCACCCTGTTCCACTCTCTGGGTAGGATGAGAGCTGTTTGGGACACAGCTTATTCCTCACACGTGCTTTCAAGGAACACAGTTCGATTCTGTTTAGGGCAATTGGATCTGACTTCAGGTGAATAAGCATGGGGAAAAAGGGAAGGTCAGAAGAAAAGGGGGGGAAAAAAAAAAAGAGGAAATACAAAAAAATAGGGGGAAGGAAGGGGGGAAGGAAGGGGGGGAAGGAAGGGGGGGAAGGAAGGGGGGGAAGGAAGGGGGGGAAGGAAGGGGGGGAAGGAAGGGGGGGAAGGAAGGGGGGGAAGGAAGGGGGGGAAGGAAGGGGGGGAAGGAAGGGGGGGAAGGAAGGGGGGGAAGGAAGGGGGGGAAGGAAGGGGGGGAAGGAAGGGGGGGAAAGAAGGGGGGAAGGAAGGGGGGGAAGGAAGAAAAAAAGGGGGAAAAAAAAAAAGAAAAAGCACTGCTACTTCCCTGAAGGAAGCTTTCCTTTGCCTGCAGCATTGATCTCACCAACTAGAAGAAATGCAGAGTTTTTCCATTGCTAGTGGAGAGACACAAACATGATTCATGGGTCGGGACACTAAGGTGACTATAAGGATACGCTGCCGAATTAAAGGGGAGAAAGCAAGAGGACCAATGGGAGGGAGGCCACAGGCTGATGTAATGTCTGGGTAGCTCAAACCAGCTCCTCAATCTCTGTTATTAGGTAAAGACAGACAGTCCCCAGAGAACACACAAGCTCCTTTCCCCCTCTGCAGTCACGTTAGGGACATGCCCTTTGCACTCTCACCTAGGAGCTCCCAGCACACACGAGCATCCTCCAGCACTCCAGGTTTCTTCCTCCAGCAGCCAGAATAACACAACCACACAAAGCTCTCATTGTGCAAACAAGTCCCCAAGCACCACAGCTCCAGCCCATAATAATACCTCTCCACCACCTTTTACTGGAGAGAGTATTTGATTGCAGTCAAGTACCCACACCTGGAGGAGGTAGGAGGGGGGGGGGTAAGGGAGTGCAGACTGACAGCCTCCCCTGAGCTGGAGCAAGAAAGTAAAAGGGAGGAGGGATGGAAGGAGGGCTGAGTTTTGCAGTGTGATGAGTTGTGTGGCCTCAGCTGCAGCAAGAACCCCAGGCTGCTTTTTCTCTGCACGCTTCAGCCGCTGACAAAAAAATCCCAACCAACAAAACAACCACTCTCCCCCCCCACAGCAAACCTAAAAAAAGCCAAACAAAACTACAGAGGTTAAAAACTGCACTATATAGATCCATATAGACGTGCAAAGCCAAATGTCCCAACAAAGCACCCCTAAACAAGCCAAGCAGGTCCACAAAGGTTAGAAATGGCACTATACAGAGCCATATAGATGTGCAAAGCCTGAACAGTCAAATCAACACAGCAAAGCCTGAACAGTCAAATCAACACAACAAACCACTCCTAAAGCCACCAAGCGAGCCTACAGAGGTAAAAAAAAGAAAGTGGGACTACCATACAGATGTGCTGCGTGCTGAGGCTGTGTCCCATTGCTGTGTGCTGATGAAATCCTTAGCACCCAAATGAGAATAGGTTATGTCAGCCTGGGTAGAGGGAATGGATCTAAATCTACATGCTGACCATACCAGGATCCTGGGACAAAGTATGTCCATATGCAAAGAGATCCATATCCAAGGAGAATCATACCCAAGGAGCACCTGCCAGTGACAACTCAGAGAAGAAAACTTGACATCACAGGTATGGAAACACTTTGTTGCCGTATGCATATGTCCCTTCTGTCCCACTGGGATCTCCAGTGCCATGTCTGGATTAGGATATGGGAACAGAGCCAGGACTGGAGAAAGCTGGTTGATGAAGTGGAGCAATGCCTACAGTGAGGGATTTAGTTGTGGTGTATGGAAGGAAAGTGGGGTCATAGACTGGGGAGGTAGGTAAAAGTGGAGATAGATGAAGACTGGTTTGAGGATGGGTGGGAGGATAGAATCATAGAATGGCTTGGCTTAGAATGGCTTGGCTCATCCAGTTCCATGTTGGGAAGTAAGGAGACATAGTGTTGGATTTTTAATTTATGGTCTGAGATTTGTAGATGAGCAACAAACATAAGGAAATGAGCAGATTAAAAGCCTCTGCTGAGGAGGTGAGGGCTGGGGGGGAAGTGAAGCTTTGGGATCAGACCATTTGAAAACATAGGAAAAGAGGCCTGCTGAGCATGGAAGTCTTCTTGCTGCTTGTGTCCTTGTTTGGAAATTATGTGACTGAGGACTGATCCAAGCTGGGTAAAGTCAATGGGAATTAGACCACAGAGTAACATGGGTCAACAAGGAGGGCGGGATGAGGCTCAGGAAAGAAAAGAGCAACAGGTGAGTTCTGCAGAAGGGTATTTCTGCATGGAGCACGGACGCTGTGGCATTTGTTACAAAACACCAGAAACGAGATGAATTCCCCAAACAGAGTTTATGGGAATGAGCTCTTCTTTTCTGGGGGTTTTGTTTTGTTTTGCTTGAACCCGTCTGTCACATCTCGAGCATTTCATTATTTAGGAATTCTTGATTTCAGAAGATAAAGTAGTCCCAGAGGAATATTTTCAGGGAGATTATTTTAACAAGCACTTTTGTACCAGGAAATCAGTGAGTTTAACCTAACAAGCAACTACCAGGCCAGGGGGACAAATAAATCTAGTTCCCACCTATTAATTTTACAGCCTACATAAAGCAGTGTTGAAGTCAAAAGTATATGTGACCCAAAAAGACATTGCTCATTTTGACACATATATAGCTTGCCCCCTGCCTGAACCCTGTCCCTTAGCCTAAATCCAGGAAGTGGGCTCCCTTTTGTAACGGATCATAGGCCTGTGTGTCAGGAATGTGTTCTACCTTAAACCAAATGTCAGCCTTTCGTAGGGAAGGGATAAGCCAATAGAGATGCTTGCCCCGAACGGGGATAGTTTTCCTTGCTTTGCATTGTGTGAGACGTGTTTGTTTCATTGCACCACTCCGTGATTCAATCCAGCCAAGCCCACGCAGGAAATATTGGGATTCTGTCTTGCCAAGTTGACATCTGAAAAGAGCAAGCAGGCGAACGCTTCCACTTTAGGAGCATTTGTGATGGTTACTGAACTATTAGGCACATGGAGAGAAAAAAAATGCAGCTCAGAGAAACAACTGCATCCCGTGGATGGCAGGCAGTGACCTGGATAACGCAGAAACATTGACGGCTTTCATCTCTGTAGGGGAACGTGGTGGTATGCAGTGGGAAAAAGAAAACAGAGCTTTCGGCACTCACATCAGTTAAAAATAAAGCACGGAGCCTAAATGAAGAGGGTGACTAACCAATGGAGTAAATGAGCAAGGAAAGCAATGGATTATCCACCACTTGAACTGCGGGCTGGATTTCTTTGTGTTGTCGTCCAGCACGAGGCTCTGGGCTCCAGGCAGGCTAAAAACCAACCCAGAATGTTCAGCCTGTGTAGCCAAGGCACAAGTGGAGGATTTAGGTCCAGTGATCCTGTCCACAGCTCCACCATGGAAGGACATGAAGCAGGTGTCAAGAAACGTTTGATGCCAATTCCTAACTAACTGTATTAGCCAGAAAACATATACAGTCAAAGGGGAAACTTAAGCAGTGCGATAGTTCATTCTGCAATCCCAATGAAAAGAGGTTTTTCGCTCCAGCATCTGAGTCTTTCCCTTGATTTCAGCCAGCTTGGGGTCAGGCCCTTGTGTTTTGAAGGCATTCAGAGCTCCTTTTAAGTAGAAAGCAGCTCAGTTGGGTGAGAAGAACTACCTTGTTGGGAGGAATTTTATCCATTCTGGCAAAAATGAGCCCCATCAGCTCCATGTCCAATATCCCAAAGCTTTGTTAATTATATTGTAACTGAGATGGGGCCAGTATTTCATAGTTAAATCCTGATGCATCAGGGAGTGGATTGTGATACACAGGTGAACAAGAACCTCTACATTACATTACAGCCTCTACGTTACAAGTACAAATCTGCAATTTCTTGATCAAAGCCAAACATTACATTATTGAAAACAACTGATGTTGGGTACCTTTGTAGATTGGGTTGAAATTTCCCAATGCTGAATAGATGCAGTACCATCAGAGCACAGGGACAGGGCAAGTCTGAGCCACTATGATTGCACTGAGGTTCCTCCCCATGAGACCTGGAGGGGAGTGGTTGTGGTCCTGAGAGCAAACCTCTGCCCAAATAGAATTAATCTGACACAGACCTAATGGTGGGGTCTTCTGGGAGCCTCAGGCTGGTTTAGGAACATGTTTGGGTCACGCAGGAATGAGCAAAGCACCTTCATGCTGAGTCTGGACAGTTGCCTGTCTCTGCAGAAAGCAGTGCTTTGGGCACCTGGTGTTCTTTGCAGTCCAAAATGAAAGCTCTGAAAGAATAGTGATCTCTGAGAGAAGTCCAAAAGCCACTCAAAGTCCCATTTTAGATGCTGAGGCAGATGCTCTGGGGTTTGGCAGCTTCTTCAAAGCCATGCAAGCACACTGAGTTACAGACTGAGGACCAAGTCCTGGGATGAGACTGTCTTTCCCTCTTGCTCCCACTCATGCTCTACTCAGCTGCTTTCCCTTGGCAATAATAGCAGCAGGGAGAACAGATGGGCTCCACCCTACAGATGGCCCCCAGAAAGTTTCAGAAATACTTATTTTCCATAATTTTATTTATTTCAACCCCCTTCCCCCCCCCTCCCACACACATCATTTATTGTGGAGGAGGAGGATAACACTGAGGGTGTTACACTTTTGTTGTTGTTTAGTTTTTGGCTTCTTAAACTTTGGGATGTTAAGTTACTGTATGGCTTTATGCAAAGACACAGATCACAGATTCCACAGATCAGAGAAATAAAGTGACGTGGTGATGGACGTGATGCTAAGCCTCCAATTAATGTGCCAGGCTCAGTTTTTTTCATTACACTGATTTCAGTGCCATCCTCCCTCCTTATTTATTTAGTTAGTTATTTAATCATGCATTTTATTTCAGCACCTGATAACATCTCAGGTTCCCCATGCTTTAGTAACATCAAAGCTACCTGTCCCTATAACTCTTTTCCTGGACCTGGGTCTCTTTAGTGTTGGGTGCAGGCCATAGAATGGTCTGTAAATGGAAAACCCAGGTGGTGGAACAGAGCATCTCCACTCGGGACCAAACTTTTGTTTGTGCTGCTATAGCTCAAACATAAAGATCCCAAATTTGGCTGGTCCAGAACAGCTTTCAGCCCCAAAGGAGTCCCTTGAAGATGTCACTCACCTGCCCTTGCTGTGCTGGTTTCCCACATGCAAACTGCATTCGTACAGCTGGTGTTGTACACCCAGTAAATGAGTTTCTGGAGAAGAAGGTTTATTTGGGCTTCTGATTTATTGCCACTTGAAGATTTCAGTCTCTCCTCAGAAGAAAAAGAAAAACGAACAAACAACAACAAAAAAAAAAAAGGTTTGACTTTTTATTTTTAACAAAAGAATTTGGTTTAGGAACCAAGGACGGGCCTGATTTTAGTAGAAAAGAATCTGGTTTTTGCAAACAAAAAACCATTTCTTTTAATTTCTGAAATTAAAGCCAAACCACATCCCAAATTCTTCTACTGAAAAAAAAAGGTCATTGCCATATTTATTTTTCACGCAAATGCATGGGTGAAACGTCCTCTCTTTCCTCAACCAGTTGCAAAAACAGAGCTCCAAAATGAGCTGTTTTAATTCACTCAGCTTTCTTCTGTTGCCTCCATTTCTTCCTCTGCTATATGCTGTCGTCATTAACAATCTTCCTCAGCCCACAGAATCGTAAAGGTTGCAAAAGATCTTTAAGATCACCCAGTCCAAGCCCAACCCATCCCACCATGCCCACTGACCATGTCCCCACATATCACATCTCCATAGTTCTTGATCAGCTCCAGGGATGGTGACCCCACCACTCCCTGGGCACTCTTTGGGAGAAGAAATGTTTCCTAATATCCATCCTGACCCCTACTCTGGTGCAACTTGAGGCCATCACATCTCATTCTATTGCTGTTACCTGGGAGCAGAGGTCAACTCCAACCTCACTCCAACCCCTTTTCAAGGCACTGCAGAGAGTAATGAGGACTCTACTAAGTCTCCTCTTCTCCAGACTGAACCATCCCAGCCCATCCATCAGGCATGATGATGAAACACCTTTACAGTCCCTGAAATCAGTCCTCTGCTCTCTCATCATCTCAATATCCATGTGCAGAAGTAGGGATGGGATATTTCTTCTGCTAGTTGAAAAAGTCACAGGACCTTGTCAAAGCCCCAGCCTCTGTCTCATGAAGGGCTCTCTCTTTGAAGTGAATTATTATCATTTAATTATTATTATTTATTATCGGAAAAAAAAATCTGTCAGCTGCTATCAGGGACAGAATTAACTCCAGAAATTCCAGATCACAGACGGCCAAAGGCATTCAAGGATTGATATTTTTCTTCCCCAGTGCTGGAAGGGGCTCTGAGCACCCTGATCAAGCTATTGGCACTCCCTGTCCATTGCAGGGAGATGGACCAGATGGCCTTTAAAGGAACCTTCCAACTCAAATGATCCTATGGAAAATAAACCCTCTGAGAGCTTCCTTGCACAGCTCTCCCCTGCACCAGAGCAAACACCATAAAGTCTTTCAAGGGGACACCTTCGATGGCAGCTTGGGCTCCTTTCCCCATCCATGTGCTTTATTTCATTTTTAAGGTGCAAGTACAGCTGAGGTCAGAAGTCATCCAGAGCCAGGAGCACGAAGTGCTGCTCCATGTTCTGTGTTAATGCCATGCAGATTCACAACGATGAGGGGAAGGCAGCACCCCCTACTCCTAAATTTGTCTGTCTGGTTTGTTGATGGGGATGTCTGAGGCCAACATGCAGTGGTGGCATGCAGCGCTTGCCCTCAGCCCTTAATTACAACACTGAGAGTGCTGATGGGGAGGAGAAAAGTCCTCTAGATATCCACCTCTATGCCTTCCCAGAGATAATCTGTTTCCCCCAGGGAAAACAAAAAACAACAAAATAAAACCACAAAACAAATGCAAAATCACCACAAAAACACAGCAAAACCTCAGTGTGCACCTTGGGACCATAGGCTGGTTGACGACCTCCTTCTTCCCCCAGAGCTGGAGGAAAGTCTGCCCCGTGCTGCCCTCTGTTTCCCCCCGCAGGAATTGTGCCTTGGTTTATTTTTAGATAGACACAGAAATAAACACCTCTGCCCCCTCTCTGCTGCGATTAGCAGAGACGTGACAATAATGATTATTTGAGTTTCCTCAAACGAAGCAAGTATTCAGTTATATTTTCATTCTTTGGAATGAAACTTAACCCAGTTTGTTTTCCGATAAGGCCATATGGAGAGAGGACACAGCTGGTATTTTATCCAAATTAATATGTGTCCTGGCTCAAAAACAGGTCGTGTTTGTAATGAGCTCAATCTTCATATAATAACACTGTTGAAACAATAAACGTCACTTCAGCTCCAATTTGGTGTCTGGGTTGCGAGGCATAAAAACATTTCTGCTCTGAACTGTCAGGGTGAAGGCTGGATAAACTCAGGAAAGTTCAGGTCAGGTGAAATTTCACACACGGAGACTATTATTGGAGCAAGCAGGCTGGAGGAGCTGTTACAGGGAGCATGTGCATCATTTCACTCCCTGTGGGCCCGAGTCAGAGCTGCTGTGCTGGTGACACGTCCTTGCTCCTGCAGGCAGATCAGTAATGGTGAGATGAGCCATGCACAGGGGCAATAAAGCCAATAAAGCCAATAAAGCCAATAAAGCCAAAGCCCTGTGCTGGCCAGAGGTCTGGCACCAAGCATAGGTGCCAGCCTGGTGATAAGCGGTTGTGTTTTCTGGTGGTCCATTCCATCACCACCAGACTTTCTCCCTCATAAAGAAGGGTGAAGTCATTACTCACACCTACTCCAAGGCTCAGGCTGCAGTCCAGCCTTTTACCCCAGGGGAGGTTCAGGTTGGATATTAGGAAACATATCTTCTCAGAAGGAGTCAGACACTTGCAGAGCTGCTGAGGGAATGTTGGGGTCACCATCCCTAGAGGTGTTCTGGGACTGGGGAGATGTGGCACCAAGGGACGTGGTCAATGGACATGGTCAATGGACATGGTGAACTTTGTGCTCTTTCCCAACCTTAATGATTCCGTGAGCCACAGAAATGTCTTCAAACAACCATGGGGGACTAATTCCGCATAAGACCCATATCCCAATACTCGGCCTGGCCCTTCTATTTCAACCAAAAAAAACCTTGATCTTCTACCTATTGATGACCATTCTCTCCTAGCTTAAAAGTCTCTTTTTTTAAGTTAGGAAAATTCTATTTATTTCTATAATGGAGGGCCTCATCCAAGACCAGGATGGGTAGTTACTGCCTAAATGACATACAAGCCTTGCCATGACCTGAAGACTAAGTGTTCCTGCAACAGTCTTTCTGTCAAGGCTGGATTCAATCAACATTTTTATGTATAGCAGGTCAAGCACTCAGAGACATCTAGAAGTGTCAGTATGAGGTATCTATGCTCATCAGTGCTTACAGTACTTGCTCAAGGAAGTAGGAAGCCTTAAGTCTCTTCTGGAAGGACTTTGTAGAACCACGTAACTAGTTGAATGTCTCCTGCATCCTGTGGACTGGATCACACGGAAAGGTAAAAGCAATCTCTCTCCCTCCTTGAACCCATTGCCCCCACTCCAGCTTATTGATAGCCAGCTTTGATTCAGACTCTATCCCAAAATTACATGGGTCCAGTCTCTATTCTGGAAGACTCTTCTGCTCTATGTGTCAGTGCTTGTGTGAAAGCTAAAGACCTCTGGGTGTTAGTTCAATAGAAATAAAACATTCCCAATGATATCCAGTTCTGCAGGGGAAGGAGAGGGTTCAACACAGCCACAGCCAACCGTGATGCTCCTCTCCTTAATGCTGAGCTGCAGGAAAGAGCAAGGCTGGGCTAAGCTTTCCCTGAGAACAGCAAGCATCAGATAGGACCTGAGGAGTGAATGTTTTCTGGGGATCAACAAGTAGAGATTCTCTGTCTGGGAAAGAAAGGGAAAGGAGCAGAGCTGAGATCACTGCATTCTCAGGGGACCACTCTCTCCAGGTCTGCACCAACAGATCGATTCCTTCCTATCTCATTCATTAATTAGACCTTTTCCACAGCCTGTGCTTCCCCAGCAGCAAGTGTAGCCACAACATGCCTCTTTATAACCCTGGGCTCATTACCTGTCCTTAAGTCATCATCTCACAGCTGATGGCTGCTAACGCAAACAAGCTAAGGCTGTGCTTGACTGCCACAAGCCTGCTTGCTCCTAGAACCTGTATTTTATACCTTGTCCCCTACTCATGGGATAATGCTGGCAAAGATATTTATGAGGAAAACACTACTTTCTTCTTCTTTCTGCCTATTGCTTTTTGTCTGGCAGACGATGTGCAACTCAAAACACATGGTTTTATCCTATGTAAAAAGAGTGATTCCAACTTTTTGATTCAGTTTGTCATTATGAGCCAATGGATCCTCAAGGAACTTGGGAGAATAGGTGGCACCCACCTGCTTAAATCCACTGCTTTGAGTTTTCAGCAGCCCTTGTAATCCAAAATCATCCATTTACTATAGAATCATAGAATATCCCAGGCTGGAAGGGACCCAAAATGATCATTGAGTGCAGTTCTAAAAGGACAGCCTTGGCATTTTGCGGAGCACTGGGCTTGACTGTATGCAAATGAGGTCATACATAAATAAGAACTGGGGAAAAAAGATTAAATACCATTGAGAGTTTGGGGTCAAGAGGGTGAAGAAGAAATAAATGAGAAGCTGTTGTTGCTAAAAATGTCTTTAAACCACCATGTTCCTTCCAAGTGGGAGAGGATGATATTTGGCTCCCAACCTCTAGAGCCCCACCATCAACCAGCAAATGCTGGGGGTTGTTTCTGCCTCTCATACTGTCATCACTGTATCCCATGTTCCAAATCTGGCCATTGTGCCTCCTTTCCAGGAGGATCATTGGGAACAAAGATTTACCCCTTTTATACACTGATTTACAAGGGAATAACAAGCAGTCTATCCCAGAAGCCACCCCCTTACCGAGACTGGGTTCTTCCTTTCAGCTTCGTGCTATATAGTTTAGTTTGTCCCCAAACACACATAAAAAGACCCTCTTTGGATATGGAAACTAATGTCCCAAACAATGCATTTCCAAGAATTTTCTTCTTTATTTTTATTTTTATTTATTTATTTTTGGAAGGAGGAAATGGCTTTTTTTTTCCCCTGTCTACTTCCTGTTTTCAGGTTCACACCTGTGAGTTCAGTAGCTCCTGAAGACAGCACAGAACATTTTTTTTATGGCTTTGAATAACTGGGAGCAATGCTGGCACGCCGCCCTTGTCTTCTGCCTGCTCATCCCTTTGGGCTACCATGTCTGCTGCAACAAATGGTTTCCTTTGGCCAAGCTGGAATATTTTCCTCGGCTTCTCTTACTTTGGTGATAAGCTGCTCTCTGGAGTGGAGAGGTGGAGGCAGTTTTCCAAGAATACTTTCTCTTGAGCTGAGCCCTGTTCACACACCAAGTGGAGGAATGCATGTTCATGACTCCATTCCCCTCAAGGGCTTTCACTGCTCTGTGTATGGTTAGAGACAGAGAGAATTTTGGCATGCGTTTGGCAGAAATTTCCTCCTGAATCTTTTCCCCCTTTCAGAAAATAGAATAATGAAAAATAAACTTCTGGTTGAAGCGAATGTTTTGGCAAGAAGCGTCTGTATCAAAAAACACTCCTGTTTTTGTTACCGTCGCCCAATTTGGGGGTTTTAGTTACTTACAAAAACTCTCCTTTGTTGTTTTAATTCGGATTCAGAAAGATGGAGCTTTTCCTCTTCTCTCCATTTTAATAAATGAGTGTCAACTTTTGCAATCAGAAATATGTTTCACAAGGGAGGAGTATTTCCCGAAAAGGCTCTGTCAGGTGTCCAGCAAGTGCGGAGCTTGATGTGAAAAAGCTGCCCCTAACATCTATCCTGGTCCTCATCATGAGGCAAAAAGAAGGGATGCCTTCAGGTTCCTCAATCAGGGATTTTCCACATATGACTTTTCTCCCTTAATAATCCATTTAAACCTCACGATAACTGAGGGGCCTCTGAAAAGTGTTGCTGTACATCACCATGCACACCAAGGTCATCATCGTGATGGTGCGTGACAGATGTCTGCTGGAGACATTCTCACAGCCTAAGGTTTAATGTCAGGAAAGGTTCAGGTTGGATATTAGGAAACATTTCTTCTCAGATGGAGTGGTCAGACATTGGCACAGCTGCACAGGGAGGTGGTGGGGTCTCCGTCCATGGAGGTGTTCAAGTACCACAGAGATGTGGTACTGAGGGAGGTGGTCAGTGGGCATGGTGGGATGGGTTGGGGTTGGACTGGATCATCTTAGAGGTCTTTTCCGACTTCAACAGTTCAATGATTCTATGAATTTCATGCATAGGAAACCCTTCCTTGAGCTGAAGTGAAAGCTCCCCATCTGTATAACTGAGATGTCTTTCTCCTTTGCTCCATGACCCTTTTTGTCCCAGTGACAGCTCTGTGGACATTTAACTGGAATCCATCCAGGTAACCCCATGACAAGTTCCCAGAATGACTCCTCATCCTTCAGGGAGGGATGCAGTGCGAAAAGCAGGAACAAGGCAGACACCAAAACCTTTCTGCTGTTCAGATTGGTAACTTCAGCCAGGTCCAAAGGTAAAGCATTGGTTCCAGCAGAGCTCTGATACTTCTAGATCTCCAGAACAAAGTCTGAGAAGCTTTCAGACACTATGAGAAAGACAAAGGACTGTTTTTTGTCAGTACCTTCTTATAGTTGTCTGCATGGAGTGTGAGTTATTTGATTCAGAGATCATCACTGTCAGAGGAACTAGAAGCTGATGCCAACTAGTAAAAGGCTGCAAACTTGTATGGTAACTAGTCTGAAGTTACAGAACTCATTCTGCACACCTGTGTTGCTCAGAAATTAAATGCATGGAGGTTCCACTGTTAACCCTGAACAAATGCAACAAGGCTTTGTAAATCAAACCCACTTGTTTTCATGGACAGGCTCTGGGAGGAAGGCAAATACTCACTGTGTGTAATGCCCCATACATGCCTGGAAAACAGGCCAGTCCACATTAGATCTGTTGTTTAACTGAAGACATGCCACTGATTTTTCTGAGCTAAAAACCATAGCAACTGTAACTGTGAAGGTAGTCAGTATCTCAACAATTGTTCTTTCTTTGTAATGAATACATGTCTGCTGCTAATCTCATCTTGGCATCCCATGAGGGTGGATATGATACCTGCCCTGAAGTATTCAGGGTGCACTGTCAAATGTCAGGCAGTGGCCCTTCCATCGTGTGCCTTGGGGAGACTGAATCATAGGCCAGTGGATCATCTGACATTTCTAAAAGTGCTGGCCTATTCATCTCCCCTGGTGGAGAATTGCAAAGAGCACAAGGTCATTGCAGTCTCTTGCTTCTCCTCGGTTGCATATAATTATTCTGCCCACCCATTAGACTTTTTCAATGCACGCCTGTGCTAGCAGGATGTCAAAGTAGGACTTCACTTCTTGGATACAATCATATTGCAGTACAGGAGCATGGTCAAGATAGCTGGAGCTGAAGCCCAAGTACAGGCTGGAGTTAAACAGGGAGAAGACAGGAGGGAGAGCAATTTTTCCCCATGCTCTTGTCCTCTTGCCCATTTCAAGCTCTTCCAGCTAGGAAAGAGAACAGGGCTGCTTCACCTTCTTCAGTCTGCATAGAGCCCAAAGCTCCCTTAGAATGCCATACGAAAGATGGAGTGATGGTAAACAACACAATGCTGATATTTGATGCCTGGTGGGCAGAGATCTCCATTGCAGGAGTGTTACATATATCAGTGAATGGCAAGCTATTTCAACTTTAACAAATGCACATACCACCAGTCTTCATTGCAACATTCACCCCACAAAAGCCACTTAGAATCAGGCCCAAAGTCATTTTTCCCCCCCTTTTTTTCCATTTTTACTGTTTCCAGAACAAAAAGTTCACTTAAAATTCTTTCTTTCTGCGTCTCATTCTCTCTCTCTCTCTCTCTCTCCTTCTCTCTGTTTCACTCTTAAATTCTGATTGCTTCCTTTACACATCCATTTCATGACAAGCTTGTTTGTTGTTTTTGGCTACTGGGCAAGTGTATATAGGGGATTACAATAGAGTCTCTGTTCCTACACTGGTTGTTAAGTTGCCTTAAACAAGTGCCAACTACAGTCCAAATCTGTTCATCTCTCTCTCTGTCTTCCAAATATAAATATATTATAATAAAATAATTGTTCCTGAGATTTATTTGACAGTCATGATTTCCTCACTCTGAACAAGCCTGTAGATTTTGGTCTTTCATATATATATATATATATGAGCATGATTGATTGAAAGAAACCAGTTCTAGACACCTACCATG
Organism: Excalfactoria chinensis; assembly: GCF_039878825.1. Classification (NCBI taxonomy): domain Eukaryota; kingdom Metazoa; phylum Chordata; class Aves; order Galliformes; family Phasianidae; genus Excalfactoria; species Excalfactoria chinensis. Next base: position 892,442 of record NC_092828.1, on the reverse strand, counting down.
GAGAAAATTCCCAGTGGAAACCACACTGGAGCTTCTCAAAACCCATCCCTCAGAGCTGGAAATGTCTCTTACCATGAAACTAAAAGGGCTCGCAACCTCATTGGCCTTAAAAATTTCCTATTTGATTACCCAAATGCTTTCATCCCACCCATCCAGGAACTGTCAGCATTGACGTTAGCAGCAGCTGTCTCTTGTGGATTTCCCAGATCATTTTGCACGCAGTCTCTGTATTAAAGTGAGTTGAAGCAAACCTGGAAGTACGTAGACATCTCAAACTTGCAGTTTTGAGAAAGACTTTAGATTTCTCTTTGAACTCTTATTTTCCCCACTCACTAGTACCATTAATCTTCAATAACAGGAACCAGCCTGGGGCCCTGTAGAACTTCACAACATTCATCAGTGAGATTTTCCCCATAAACAACACAGAACTGGAGGGCTTGGATGAGACATCTGCCCAGAGTTTCTTTCTTCTTGGCTTGTCCTAAGGGGATCAGCTGATGGAAAGAGATAGGTTGAAGTGTGGAGATGGAAGTTAGTCTGAATGAATATGAATTTTAGAGTTCACGTGGCCAAAAAATAGGTGGAAACGTATAGAAAAGATAACTTTTCCCAATGTAGGCAATCAAAATTGAATGATTGTCTGATTTAGAGTCTGCAACAGTGATAAAAAAGAACCTGCATTGCCTCGGAGACTCAGATCTCTAGATTTATTAAAAACTTCCCATCCTTAGCCTTGGAAAAATCTCCATGCATCAAAGACTGAAGGATGTACCTTAATAGCTTGCATGTATTTGTTCCTGGAAATCCACCTCTCCGGGCTGATCCTGGTTTCTCAGGGTCAAACAGTGGCAGCACAGGCTGGGCTGGGGGTCCGTGTTAGAACTGTTGCCTTTTCCATGCCTACCAAATATGCTACCTGCATATTGTGTATTGTTTTGAGATGGAGAACATCCATCCAATGCATCCTCATGCATTCCCACTGCACTGCCTTGTGAGACAGCTCAGGACCAAAGCCAGACCCTCAACTCTAACAGATGGAATCCTCCTCTCACCAGCATGGAGACTTGAGAAGAGTGAAGCTGTGAAAATGTGATGCTCTACTACTGCTGGAAAGTAAGCAATGGGGAATAATGGGAAAATGTCAAGTGCATCATTTTTTCTAAGTGAAAACTGATTGGTTTTGCCCTGAGTCAAAACCCAGATGACCCTCCAGGTATGGTAAGCTCCAGAGATCACCCTGTAAGACAGTGAAAATGAGACCTGGAAATGTCTAGATCCTTCCACAGTCCCTGAAGACCTTTCTGGTGTTTCTGCATTTACATCTTACAACTTTGGTAGGTCATGTTGCAGCCAAGAACACGGAAAACACACAACAAACCCTTGGCACCATGCTATAAAAAACATAACAGGCTGCAACACAGCCTGAGCTTCGTACTTCACACACTGAATTGAAACCCCATTCCCAAAGGCACATGCAAAAAATGATAAAACTGCATCTCAGGGCTCTAAGGCATCAAAGTCCTGTGGATTTCCCCAGCCTACTCTAATGGGGCTTGTCCTGATGATGTGAAACTTTGCTCTGGGGTAGATGTTTTTAGCAAGTTTAATGATTGTCTTTCCTGACCAAAGAGGGGCTCCACTCCTGTAGTAGTCAGGCATTCCTGGTAAACAACCTTAGCACAGGTGCAAGCCCTTGTCATTTGCTGTGTGTATCACCCTCCTGGGGAGCAGAGCAGAAGTTCTTGGGGCCAAGCATCTCTATAAGTCCCTGAAAGGAAGCTGTAGAGAGATTGGGGTCAGCCTCTTCTCTGAGGTAACAGTGATAGGATGAGAGGTGATGGCCTCAAGTTGTGCCAGGAGAGTATCAGGTTGAATATTATTTATCCACAAGTGTGGTCAGTATTGGAACAGCCTGCCCAGTAAGGTGATGAGGTCACTGTCCCTGGTGGTGTCCCAGAACCATGGAGATGTGGCACTGAGGGACATGGTCAGTGAGCATGGGGGGTGGATTGGGCTTGGGCTTTGGGTATCTTAGAGGTATTTTCCAACCATAATGATTCTCTGATTCGAAACCTGTTTGTGCAGCACCTGGCACAAGTCTTATCTCTGACTCAGGTGTTTGGTGCTATGTAAACAAATGTGTCACCAAACTGGAGGGAAAGTGCTAAGGGATTGCCAGACTGCTTTTGTTCAGGGATTGTGCAGATCAAACTGGAGGGTTATTGGCAGAACTGGAATAACAGGGGCTGTTAACAGGGATGAATTCAGCTGCTGTTGGCAGCTGGTGGGGAATGGACCCTTGCACAGCTGATGGGTTAGGAAGGGATATGGTGCATCCCTGGAGATATAAGCCAACATTGAAGCATGCTGGCAGGTCAGATGAGGGGGGAAGAGCAGGGGGTGGTGGGCTATACCAGCAGGAGAGCTGCCCAGCACTCCTGGGTGTGATGCTTGTTTGCCTGATAAATTCAGCCCCAAGAAGAAAAGAAATGACGAAATGAAGAAAGCTAGTGCCAGTTGTGTGGAGAGAGCCCTGAGCGGACAGCATTGTTTTATGATCCAGACTACATGACTGATTGGATTTCCCAACAATATTTCTCAATGCCTAAGTGTGAGAGGCCCCCGGGAGCAATAACTTTCCTCCAACTCAGAAGTTGAGTGATGAAGCCGTGGGTTAATAGCAATTAGTCTCCACACTGGCGGCTCCCTCTGCCACCTCCATTTCTTTTTAATTTGCTGCTGGCCCCACAGCAGTGTAAATAATCCTTTGTTTTAAATCCACTGTAAATCTGCTGGTGAAGTAACTGGGGCTTGTGTTATACAATGAGGATCCTTGATGAATGTGCTTGGGCAGGATGGAGGGATGAGGGTATCTGTGTCCTCCCACAGAGACTCACGGCTGGCAGCGCTTGGGGGGGGGAAAGCAGGCAATTTTATGGACTTCTGTTCTCAGTTGCTGTGCAGGTTTTTTACTGCTGGAGAAGTTAAGCAAGGAACAGACACTTAATCTAGGCACCAACTGAAAATGCAGTTATCAAATGCATAATAAAAACATACAAGCGAGCTTTCCAACCTACGGCTCAGGAACATCTTAAAGTTTGGAGAAACTTCTGCTATGTGATGAACTGAAGCAGGGAGAATCAGATTGAAGAGAGAAGTGAACATCCATGTTGGCATTTGAGTGGCCACCTGAGATCACAGAATCAAACACAACGTAGAGTTTGATTCCGCAAGTCATTCCTCTGAGGACTAGCATCTAATGGGGGTCTGGAAGAAGGAAGGAAACAGGTTCTTTAGCAGGGTCTGCTGTAATAGGACAAGGGGAAATGGTTTCCAACTAAAAGAGGGGAGATTTAGATTGGATATAGTGGCAAAATTTTTTACACTTAGAGTGGTGAGACACTGGCACATTTGCCCTGAGAGGTGATGGATGCCCTGTACTGGGAGACACTGAGGTCAGGCAGAGAAGGGCTCTGAGCACCTAATGGAGCTGTGGATGTCCCCATTCATTGCAGTGGGACCTGATAGTCTTTAAAAGTCCCTTCCAACTCAAACCATTCTATGAGTCTGACTTTACAAAGTGATGATACCATTTTGGGAATCACAGACAGACAGATAGATATCTGCGGGTTGGCAATATGTCAATTTCACATCTAGATAAAGCACAGATTCTGCTTTGTCTTGTTTCCTTCTTTTCTTGGGGGTGTGATTATTAGAGGATCTTGTTGCAACACCTCTCCCCATGAGCTGTGGTCTGTGAGCCATGCTATTACCACAGGAAGAGAATGCACTTTGGAGAGTGAGGACTGAGAAGCAGGAAAGCCTGAACATAGCTTGCTCATCACAAGCATTGAAAACTGGGGCATGTTTTGGAACAGGAAAGGTTAAGCATCAGCATGGATGTTGGGTTTGGCACTCTAAATGAGTCTGTGTTGGCTGACACCAATGACTGTGAGCTACCATGTGTGAATACGGTTGGCACTGGATGTTAATTAGAGCATGAGTTCTCCTCTCTCACCTCATTGTATCCTCAGCTCTGACTTGGGCATACAGGATTCTTTTTTTTTTTATGGGGAGAGTGGGATGTCCCTTTGAGTAACAGGAAAATCAGATCCATATGTTTAAGTGCCTGTGCAGCTCCTCCAGCCAAAGCCAACTGCTGCTTAGAGGCACTTGAGGATCACGAACTGAGAATCCTTTTTGGAATGGGTTATTTTGTTCCACTATGAAACAGTAAAGCGAGGAGATTTTCTTGTCTCTTCTTTCATGGAGATATTGGTCCACATAGAGGACCAGTTTCAAGAAACTGGAGTGACCCTTAAAATTTCCCAGTCCCAAGAGAGCATAGATGATCCTGGAGTGAGGAAATGTCCCTGAACCTTCATTTTTTAAAATCAAAGCTCCTCATGAGGTCTCAGGAAACAAGGTCATTCTCTGAGGCACCTACCGACCATCACCATGAGGCTGCATGCATTGCAAAGGTGTTGGCGCTGCACCTCTGTGCCGTGTCAAGTAAGTTTTGCGTGTGCTAGGACATCATCTTGGGGGACGGAAGAGACAAAACTCACTCACGATTGTCAAGTTTTAAAGGAACGAATACCAAAAACACTGAATGCAGACAGGCGCCAAGGTTATTTCTGGCTTGCTTGTTGCTGGAATGATGATAGACAGATTTGGTTGTTTAATATGATTACCTTAATCCTGGAATGAAGGATCTTCAAAAGGTTTCTGTCTCTATACACAAGAAAAACTTCATTCCTGGAAGGTTGATAAGTGTGGCTAGAATACAAAGATCTGTGCAGAGCTGTGCACTCAAGCATATCTATCTGCTGCCAGAAGCAGTTTCAAGGCATCAAAAGACTTTCACCACAGAAAAGCAGAAAGCATCACCAAGTGTGAAACCCTGCATAACATTGTTTGACTTCCTTTGCTCTGGAACAAAACAACACTGAGAGCAAACATATTAAAAAAATATTCAAGATGCTTTGGGCTTTCTTGTGATCTTTTTAGGGTTTGGACTCGGTGATCCTTGTGGCTCCTTTACAGCACAGGTTATTCTAGGATTTTCCTTCCACCTGAATCTTCACTGTAGGCTACACCTGTGAAATGGGTGCTGTGATTAATGGGGATTTCTCCCGCCTCTCTTGAGGTGGGAGATGATTAATTGGGGTAAGGTAGAAGGCCTCGCATTTGATTAATACATGTGCCTTCTCAGCCCCATATATGTAGGTCCTTTCCAACCTTGTTATTCTATGATTCTACATAATCCTAAAACTTCAATCCTGATTGGTCCTGAGTGATATTCCCTGTGCAAATCCCACCATGGGGCTGAGATGGATGGAGGAGCTGAGAGATTCATCTAGGTGGGCTCTGTACCCCAGGGTCTGTACTTCCAGAAACAGGACATTGCAGCAAGGACCAGAAACTGTGACCTGTGCTGACGTACACACAGAGAGCACTGGACAGACTGATGTCATCAGTTACGGTCTGAACTCCCACCACAGAGTGGCTCTTTGGGGAGATTTATTTATAACATATTCTGGACTCCAATTGTCTTTCTGATTTACTGCGAGACCAGCTTGGAAATCTGGAAAGGATGACTCTGGAGGCTATTTTTTCTGATCCTTATGGTAGATTAAAACCCCAGACCTGGGGAGGGCCAGCACTGAGAGGATCGTGATATTTTTCTTTCAAAACCAAAGCAGAGAAATTACACTTCTTCAGCCTAAATTCCTGCTCAGCATACGCCAGAGGACGTCATTTGGTAATTTCTGTGGTCGAACCTTGTCCTTGGACAACTGTCCATTTTCAAAGCATTGGATCTTCTGAACACTTTTCCTTCTGGCCTGACATTTTCCTTGCTTTGTGGAGGGCCAGAAATGGCTAGCTTTGTTTGGGCATGCAACACGCTGAAGGAAACATGATTCCATTGACTTCTGTGGTTAGTTTATTTAGAAGAAATCTACTCACCCTTCTTTGAGTCATCGTTTTGACAAATATTTGACCTCTGAAGTACTTTGTCTTCTGGGCTTGACCTGTGACTAACTAATTTTTGCAGTTAACTGGAAGCTCTAAATAAATAAGGAAATAGCTTTGGACCTACGGAGATGTAACGCATTTAAATGTGCTTGGTAAATCAAAATTGAAAAAGTATTTTATTTTGGGTCTCATGGAGACCCAGATTCTTGAATTCAGATGCATTTAGATATGTAACTTAGAGTGGGAGGAGAATTAAAAATTTTTTATTCCAAAATTCTGAATCGCAGCATTCTGATTGCTTCAAAAAGAATATTGCATATACCTCTTTGGGTAATAATACATAAGCAATTTAGTGAAGCTGAGAATATTTCATGGATATTTCATTGTTGCCAGAACTGTAGGGAGACTTTGGGTTCCTTATGACAACAGTTTCAGACAAAAGTGGCCCAGAGAAATGACATTGCAATACAAGGCACTTCTTCAGCAAGCTCACAAACGTCACCTGGCTTTCATCATTATATTTTTGGGCCAGCCATGAAATCTGCCTCTTTCTTTGCAATATTATGCAATCCCAAAATGCAAGTCTAAAGGTTCCAGACTTTACACTACTGGGCTGTTTGTAAAGAGAAATGAAACATCTCCAGAGTTACAGATCTTCCTGGCATTATCATCAGACAGAGACAAATTGCATTTTCTCTTCCCATGACCTGAGATCAGGCACAGAAAGCAAAATCTATCCAGCCTCCCAGAGCTCATTTCCATCACTTTCAGAATGGAAAGTGACAATGTCCAGTTCTACCTGTGAACCCAGAAACTCATCCAACCTCAATCAACCTCAATGGATCATAGAGCTCCACTTTAAATGGTGACCATATCCAAAACAATGGGCCAGAACACCATACAACTCTTTTAAGGGACAGGTCAACTGAATATCTCCGTGCCATGTTTGAGATGAAGGAAAATGGCACTTTCTGATGGAGCACCAGGCTGACCTTTCCTGGAAAGGTGACCTCAGGCTGTACTGCTGACATTTCTGATGAACAAACCACCAAAAATTCTGTGGTGGGAGAAGACGAAGCATCACCGATCACTTCTGAAGGTCCTTTGAATGACCTGAGGCTTCTTTCTGTGGCAGAGGTCTTTCTCACCTATTTGCCTTACATTCATTTTGTCATTTTTCCCTCCAGGTCTGCAGAAAATAAAGCTTTAAAAACAAGAGTTCAAGAAGGAGGATGAAATTCTGCCTACGTGTCATCTCATTTCTCTTTACTCCTTCATTCTTTTATTCTTGCTGTTCTTTTAATATCAAATGTAAACCTATAGTCTTTAATTTGTGTTTCTTAGGCAGAATTGCCAGTCACTATAAATAAATAAATAAATAAATAAATAAATTCAGATGTGGCTCTTTGCATTTCTGGAAATTCTTGGAATTTCTGACCATCCCCCAAGTGAGATTTATCTATTTTTTAACTCAAAAGGCAAACTTCTAAATTGTTCACATCTACCTTAGCCTGACATGACCCCAGTTCAACAAAACGCTTGTAGAAGGTGCTTAGTTTTAGGTAATGTCCATTCCTACTGACTGCTTTGGGGACCATAGAGTGTTTCAAGACCAAGACTTTGCCTGCAATTACCTTGACAGATGTTTTGCACTCTTGTCTTTTAGATGCAGATGAAGAAATGCCAGTTGGCTTCTTCCCACAGCTCTTCATCAGTGCTGTTCTCCTCTGCAAGCCCTCTCTGTCTCAGGGCATTATCCAGCACAGCTGGGAATTGCTTGACAAAACAAAATGGTGCAATGGGTGGTTGCCTTTATTTCCAATGGGGATATAAATGGTACATACCATGTAGGCTGTTCCTAGGAAAACAAACAGGATTTTAATTTCAAGAGGACAGGTGCTCTAGAAGCTGGTCAGCTGGTCACGATCACATCAACAGTTTTCATTCTATAAGCGCATAGATAGGTGCAAACATTTACTGTAGGTGAGCATCTCTGAGGCTTTTCCTCTGCTTCATCAAATGGGATCTGGCACTGGCCAGTGGATTTCCAATTCAGAAGACTGGAATCCTAAACATTTATATACACATTGAGACTTCCATTTCTCCTACTATTCTCCTCCTCCTAACCATAGCCTGTATCTCAGTTTGCCAAGCTAAGGTTGCATAACTGGGGAAAATAACTCTTTCTTTCTCTCTTTGCGACCCGTATTGGTCCCACCTGGAGTTATAGGAAGATGAGGAATTTCTGAAGGGCATAATGTTAGGAAACTCTTCTCTCAGTGAAGCAGTGTGGACTCGATGATCCTTTTGGGTCCCTTCCAGCTTGGGATATTCTATGAGTCTATGATTCTAATGTTGTAACCAAAGAGAATCCTGAGAGAAGAATGAAGGGGAACTAGCTTCATATTATCAAAAAGCTTCTCAGAGCTGGCAAGAACCTTCCCTCTCCACTTTCCTGCTTTCTTCACTGGTTCTTTCTGTCTCTACTAGTTTCTTGTTGTGATCATCGATTAAGTTCAGATGTTTATAAGCTCCTTAATTAAAATAAAATTAAAAAACAAACAAACAAACAAAAAACTGGTAGAAAAGTTCATGCCCAATACTCAAACAAACACTCTCTTTCTCTTATTGCCCTTTCTCATTCCTTCCCTTCTTTTCCTAGACAGCAGTAATGCAAGAAATCCCCATCAGCCTGATGGTTGTTCAGACAGCCTGGAAGATAACAGCAGAGCCGCCCTTCATAGAGAGAAGGGGAAAGCGCTGAAGCAGCAGGGATTGCATTTACTCCTGGAGTTCAGTCCAGTTTGCCAGAAAACAAAACAAGAGAGGAACGCTAAAAAAGGAGAGAGAAAGGGAGAAAAATGCAGCATCTGTCTCTGGTGCTGACTCTGCCCACAGTCCCCCTGTGTGAAGAACGCGAACACAGCAAATATCCCCGTGAGCCCTTCAGAAAAGGATTTTTGCAAGCTCTGTGTCTTTGAAGGTGTTGCTTTTAGCTGCCCTTTCTAACCGTGGGCTTGCAGCCATTCTGCAAAGGGTGCTGGCGTCGCCATGCAAGCTGTGCACTGCGGGAGCCCAAGGGGGAGAGAGCAGAACAAACAAGTCAGGATACGGAGAGCTGCACTGTGTAGAAGAGCAAGAACTTGTGTCTTGTGTGTGGAACAGTTTTCAGGACTCAACAGAAGATTTCAGAGATGAGCCCCTGTTGGTGGCTGATCTGCTGTCAGGAGCTGCCAACGGCAGACCATGCATGTCCCATGATATGTCAAGGGGGGCAAGATGTAGAATCAAAGAATCATAGAATGGCTTTGGTTGGAAGGGACCTTACAGTCCCTCCATCTCCACCCCTGGCATGGTGGCCACTCAGAAGATCAGGCAGTCCAGGGCCACATCCATGGCCTTGTGCACCTCCAGGAATGGGGCACCCACACTTCTCTGGGCAGCCTGTGCCAGTGTCTCAGCATTGTCTGACTGAAGAATTTTTCCTTAACATCTCACATAAATTTCCCCTCTTTTAGTTTAAAACCATTCTTTCTCATCTGATCACTATCAGGTCATATACAAAGTCAGTTCCCTCTCCTGTTTATAAGTTCCCTTCAAGTACTGGCATGCACAATGAGAACTTCCCAGAGCCTTCTCTTCTTCAAGCTAAACAAGCCCAACTCTGTCAACCTTTATTCATAGGAGAGATGCTCTAGAACTCTGAGCATCTTCTTGGACCTCCTCTTGACCCACTCCAAAAGCTCCATTCATTTCTTGAGCTGGGGTCCCCATGCTTGGACATAGCTACTGCAGCCAGGGGCAAATATTTCTCTTGGTTTGGGATTCATGTCCTTCCTGAGCATTTATCTTAGTTGAAATGAAGAGAGCATCACTCTGAGGGCATCACCGTATGCTCTCTCCCATGCACCGAAATATTGAAACCTCAGGTAGGAAGAGGTGAAGGTTGCTGGGCTGCTCAGCTGCTGTCTGTTGGCAGAGCAGCACTGCTATAAAACTGTATATCTTTCAGCTCTTAACTGTTCCCAGGGCTGGGCCTTCCTGCCTTGGAAATGAAAGGACATGCATGTCAAAACATGGGGCTCAGCCCTAGAGCCATATCTGCTGTAGCTGTGCTAAACTGGAGCCAGACAACAGGATGAGGGCTCAGCATCATGGTCAAGTCCTGCTCCCTTTCCTCTCCCCTTCCTGACCTTCTTTTCACCAGACCTGTAATGCTGAACCTGTGTGCATGGCTCATGGTTTGAAGAGCTGCCAAGGGGAAGCAGTACCTGGCAGCTGCATGCTGTAAAACACGAAGTATTTGGAGTCCTGCCTGCTGCCAAGCTATTGAGTGAAATTCTTGCAGCAAGGAGCTGGCACTCCCAAAAGAGGGTGGTTGTGCCGAATGAGGTCTGTGATGGACAAGTTGCCCTGGTTCTTCTCTCAGGTCTGATCTCTTGGCTAGGTCCCTATGTCTTACAGCATGCAACAGACGGTCCTTAAAAGCCCGAATGCTCAGACTGTTGGGCATAAACCATCTCACACTTAAAAACAGGTAACAGAGAAAAGGTTCAAGATGTGGTGAGATATAGGAGTGGGCTGCCCAGAGGGTGGTGGCATCACCACCTCTGGAGGTACTCAAGAACTGTGGAGATTGGGGGAGACTTGGAGGTGGGCACTTGGTGGACATGATTAGTAGACATGGTAGGGATGAGTTGGGGTTGGGCTTTGTGATCTTAGGAGTCTTTTCCAACCTTAATGATTCTGTGGTTCCATGATTCTATGTGCTGCAGGTGGTCAGCAGAACTGATGATAACTCACAGGCCCATGTGTCACCCATGGGCTGGTCCCCTGATGTCCAATGGAACAGGATGGCGGTTTGGGTTTGCAAGCTTTGCAGGTCTCTTCCTTTGTATCCTCACGGCATGTGAGGTCAAAGCACACAGTCAGACACAAACTGGTAAGCACAGCAATCCCAAGCCTTGCCACCAACATCTCATGAATGGGAGCTGAGATCTGCTCGGATTGCAATTCCCCCAACAAAATCGTCATTCGGTTCCAGTGCAGTAAAGAAGTAATTGCGTATTTAGAAATGATTATTGAAAGCAGATTTATTAAGAATTAACGAGAGCAGTGTGGGAGTGATAAAGACACTGATCTTTGGGTTGGGCTGGTTTTGATAGTCATCTCGAATTTGAAATAGCAGCACAGCAAAATTGTTATCTTATAAATCTGATGCAAGGTTTAATATGACAGTTATTGTATGTTTATATATCAACTGATTATTAGAAACATATCCATTGAAAATTAACCATGTAATAGATGGTTATCTGTGACACTGCTGGCTTAAATAAATACACATGTTTTCACAACCAATTGAGAGTCTATTTGAAATCAGAGCTTGCCTTATTATTACAACTTTTTTTTCTTGTAATGCTGAAGAGTGCATTTGTTTTCTCCCCATTCCTGACATAACAGAGATGTTTTTCATTCCTAGGCTATGTATGCTTAGCCAGCAAGTCATCATAATAACAATAACAATAATAATAATGCATTTGATTTTTATGGCACCCACCAGCCACAGCTCTCCGACTGTTTCATAAACAAGAGTGCCAGTGCCCAGAGAGCACTAAAACATCCATCAGAAAAAAAGCCAAACAGAGTTCAAAATAAAAGGCAGCCTGTGTAATTAAAGCAAAATAACAATGCGTGCTCAAGATGATAAGTTTTCCAAGTCTCTTCTGAAAGCAAAACAAGAGGAGAGCTCTGTTTTGTGGGGATCCAGCTGAGAGACAGAGGGAGACGGGAAATTCTGACTGTGCAGGAGGAGCATCTGCCTGTCTGGGTGCTCAGTGGGTTGGGTGCAGGATGAGCTGGCTCTGCACAATTGTCCCATTAGGTCTTATCTATATCTTATTGAGGAATGCCCTGGGAGGTGAAATGCATTGGCTAGATTTGCTAAGGAAGCAATAATGCTTTAAGTGGTGGATGACACTTCTTTATTCCATAGTGAGAGTGGTGGGACTGGTATGGGATCTCTAGAGTTGATGTATGTGCATTGAAAGAGAGTATAACAAACAGTGGTTCCACTTTGATCAGTGGGTAGCTTCCTGGCAGGGAAGCTGTGGACAAGGTGTGCTCTTCTTGCTGGTTTGTAGGAGATGGAAAGCACGAGGCAGAACGTTTACCTTGTACAGTCAGTGTTTGAGGAATAGGAGGTGTGTGGTGATGCTTAAATGAGTATCTTAGCAGCCCATGGGATGCTGATGTGCAGTAGGGACATGGTCATTGTCAACTCCAGTGACTGTAATAATAATTATTATTATTCAGTACACAGACAGTGGTCTTGGACATATGATCTGATTCTTGTGTGGTGCTCTGTGGAGACAGGAATTGGACCTGATGATCCTAACGGGTCCCATCTAACCAGAGATATTCTACAATTCTAATGATTCATTTTCCTCAGTTCTTGCAGTTATTCAACCCATTGCTTGGAAAAACAGCTGATATGACATTTCAAAACTCCTACTGTTAGCTTTTCCCATGGAGGAAACATATTTTCCTGATTTCCTCTATCATCTCTGGATCCACGCTACTATTTCTCCTCCCATTCTGAGACTCCAGGTCCTTTTCCACTAAATAATTGATTTCAACTGAGGTTTTTAGATCTGGCAATTAAGGACTTCTATTTTTAAGTGTCCAGCATGCATAAGGCTCATCAGACCCAGGTTTAAAGAGAAATTGAACCTACGGCTCTTTACACAGAAATCCTTCAGTATAGCTTTTCCCTTGAGCTGGTAGAAATCAAATGTGTGCTAGAAGAACCTCCCCTGCTTACTTCATCTTTAACCATCTATCTGGGAATCTCTAGAAATAATGGAGAATCCTCCACCCATCTATCCATCCATCCATCTCTCCTTCATCTCTCTCTTTATTCATCCATTTCTTCATTCCCCTTTAACACTGAGCATTCTCTCTTTGCCATTTGCAGGGTTTTGATTCAGTTTCTTAAGCATAGGCATGACATACCATCAGGTATCATTAAACAGGACCATAAATAGGATTAGTTAAGACTTTGGGGATATCTGAAATACACAAAGGACTCTGGGCTTTATAATGCTTGGCCTGTGCAAGACATTGGTCCTCCTGGAGTAGCCACCAGACACCACTGGGATGTCCCAAAGCACCTCCAATAGCACTAGGCATGGGTTGAAGTTGCATTTGCCTATTGATTAGCTCTCCATAGAGGGAGCTTAGTGCCTTGCTCACACCAGACTTGTGAGGTTGGATGACTCAAGGTGGAGCTGACTCTCCTGGGAGACATCCACAGTGAGCTCTGGCTTGCACTGAAAGGCTGCTTGTGATGTTTCTCTCCATGTAGGCCAACACAGTGATGATCAACACGTTGCGTGGCAAGCCCAAGGAGGCTTAGCTTGGAGACAGCCTGGGCGGGTGCTTGTTCCAGACTTGTCCACAGCCTCAAAAAAGTAGATGGAAAAGAAAGAGAGAAATCGTTTCCAGGAAACACTTGAGCAGTTGCTATCCTGTCCTTTGAAAAGTGCAAGTAATTAGCAGCTTAGCACTGGATCCCAGGTTATTTGGCTTGGATTAGGTCACTGCTCCCCCATCCTACTCAAATATGTCACCTTCTTCTCACTCAGCCAGAGGGTGGAGAAAGGAGAGAGCAATCACCATCATAAATATGTACCATTAGCAGAAGTGTTTCATAGTGACCAGGAAGAGGATGTAGAAGCAGGCAGCAGGATTGCCCCTGGTTGAACCAGAAAGCAGGAGTGAAATTGCTGGACTGGAGAGGCCAAGTAGTAATGGAAGGGGAAAAGAGATAAAGGCTAGGAATGGACTTGGGCTTGTTAGTGATACAAGAGCTTACAAATATTTGAAGCATGTGAAACACAGAGCAGGAAGAATGACCCTGATAGCAGGCACTGCTACTTGCAGATGTCCTCACCTCCAGCAGATCTTTCCCATGAACAGCATGAGGAAGCATGGGGTCAGCTTCTGGTGGCCAAGCAGCTAAGAATAGCAGGTGCCTGATAGCCCACACTGGACCCACATTAGCAAACCACCTTTGCTGCATGTGCATTAGTCACTTAGTTTACACCACCCCTACTGATGACTGAAAAATAAGGGATTTACCAAGGTCACATACATATATATATATTTGTTTTTTGCACACATATATACTTGTGTATACATTTGCTGGGGACTGTGGACATGGAAACAAATGAATTATGAAAATCTCTTTCTGAAAAGACCTAAAAAAGTATCTGCATGCTGGCACTATGTGGCACTAATTCCTGTTAATTGGAAGTATAAAAACAGTCCTATAAAATGCATGTTTAGCAAAAAAGTTTCCCTGGACCTGGATAAGATATGTCACTTTGGATCTAAACGTATTGTAAGGAAATACTTAAAATATTTCACAGCCCTGTTTTTCTGACATTAAAAACAAACAGGCGTTTTGACTGGGAGGAATGGGGACAATCTAAAATAGAATCATAGCAAAATACGTCGATATTAAAAGCACTGAGATCCTTTTGGCAAAAACACTTTGACAAGGCTCAGATGATTTTACAGAACATTTCGGTGACTTTTTTCCCTTTTCACCCCTCTCTAAAAATAGATTCATTGAAAAGATTTCACCATTCCGCCAAAGTCCAAACAGGAGAGACCGCTGGTCTCCTGAATCCAGTCCTGCACCATAAATTTAGCTCAGAACGACAAGTGCTGTAGTGTGCAACCTCAACAGACGTTTGATTTAGGGAAGGTCATTGCCTGAAAGCTGGGTTGAAATCAAAGGAAGGAAAAGTGCAAGTTTGCTGTCAGGTAAATTGTCCTGACTGTGCTATCTCCAAGGCACTGCCCTTGCTGAAGAGGAAGAGTTCTATGCTTATTCATGGAGGATGTGCAAACTATGAATCAGGGGTTGCAGGAGGGTTCAGTTGTCCAGAAACTGACTTGCATTACTTAGTGCCATGATGTAGCCTGCCCTGGGGAATTACCATTTGAAAGGATAGCAAGCTGTGACGAGCCACTGCTCAGATGATTTCTGCCAAGACCCACTGAGAGCATCTGATTGGGTTTGGTTGGATTCCCAGCAGGTTATGGTCCCTACCATGCATGCACTAAACTGCACTGGATAGTCCCAGTGGCAGGAGGCAAAGCAATTTGTACTCACCTGCAAGAAATATCCATTCGTCTGGCAAGATCTCCTTCCTCAGCCTTTAAGATAATGTTATGCATTGGATGCAAGGGAAGAACTGCAGTAGTGAGAGGGAAAGGGGGACATTCTGGGCTCATGGATGCAGCCCAATTTCTCTGAAATGAACCTGCACTGATTTATTCAAACTGGCGAGGTAGGCAGGGAGTTTCAGCCTGGGGGAGCGTGGGGCAATGAGTAAGCATCAATTTCTGCAGGGTGGAGCTCAGAATTCTTTTTTATATTATGCAAAATTTAAAATAGGAAAGAAACTGATTCACTCTTCCCAGCCCCAAGGAAGACATTCCTCAGGTTAGCATTAGGTGTGTCAACAAGGAGAGCGCTGGTGTACTAGAGGTCAGAAGTGATGGGAGGGAAGCAAACATGCACTCCCCAGAGGAGAATGCACTCCGAAAGACCTGGGAACCGCAGGAAGGTCCTAAGCAGGACCACAAAACCAAAGGACATCCCAAATTGAAGGAAGCCAAACTGAAGGAAGACGATGGGGAGAGGAGCGCTGGTTGTCCCATAGAGTGGTGCTCAAGGGAAGATGTAAGCAGCAGTCAGCTGCCAGGTACTGGTCTCCAAATAGGTTCTTCTCTCAGCAGACATGGCTCCCTTGAGACAAGATCTGTGGCTGACCTGTCGCTGTGTTTATCCTGCCTTCCCTGCCTGAAGCAGGAGATCCCTAAAGGGGGAAAGTGGAAAGTGTTATTGTAGCCAGCCCCAGCTCACACCCTGCCTAGAAGGGAAAACACGTTGTCTGTCTGCCATCCAAGTTTCCTCCCTTCCTTGGACTGGCTGTGTTGGCAACAACAAACAACAGCAACCAGACAGAGACCAGGAGCTTAAACAATGACCGTGGCTCCGTGGCAGATGGAAGGACTTCATGACAAGATGTGTATTGTGGGTTGTTGTTTTTATTCTCTGAAATTTCCAAGTCTTCTTTTCTCCAAAAAGAGCATGTTATAGGGACCTTACCACGGGCACACCAGATGACCCCATCATCTCAGCCTCTCTTGCACATGAGCTCTTCAAAGCCGTTCATTTATCTGCCTTAGGAACAGGTTCCCTTGGTAGCTGGCCCAACAATAGGGCCGTTATGCCTTCACCCATCCAAAATCTTAACCAGGATGGTGGCAGCAGGCAGGAGAAATGCCCTCTCAGTGTCACACTGCAACAGGAAGAGCTGATCTTGTCTTGCCCATGGGTCTGGTCTCCAGATCAGAGCTGTGTCTCTGGCTCTGAATAACTCAGTTTGCCTCTTTTCATTTCTTTAAAGGTCAAAACGGTGACACAAAGTACCATTATAGTGACTAATGGAGTGGAGCCCTGATCTCAGCCTCTTGCTCCAGGGACAATACGAATAAGAGTAATAGTGCCTTTGGTTCCCAACACCCTCCCACCATCTTTCATCATCTCTGGTACTGTCATACCAATTGCCGTTCTATTAAAAGGAGAACCACAGTAGAGAGCTATTCAGAAATAATCTTTCTGTGTCCCTAAAGCTGTTACCAGTTTCCAAGTAGAACACATTTGCACCAGAGCCATCATGGCAGAGGAGACACTGAAAAAACTCAGCATATGCTCAATAAGTTCCTGGCCCGTTGGCAATGAGTCACTCTCACGCAGAGGTAGCTTTTAGGCACATCATAACTCAATCCAAATGCTGAATCTTCCAGAAGTGGAACCAAACTTCTGCTTCAAATCTGGTACAGAGTTCTGTGCCTGGTGGTGTTGGATTATTTCTGGAAAGAGGGAAGAAGGATGCTGGACTTTGCATGACTTTGTGTGGAGATGCTATTGCTCCCTTTCTCTATGCTTTCATCTATGCAATGAAGGGATAACTCTAGTTAATAAGCCATTTACCTGTGTGTCTGCTCTAGGCAAAAAGGAACACACCCCTGGTGTGGATTATTCAGATCAAAGAGCAAATATTTGGATCCTGTCACTGTTACCATGGTCATTTTTTTATGCCATGGCAGAAGGCAACAGGAACACACCTGCAAAGCCCTTTCTTGCAGATTTACAGTAGTGTAGCAGGTAAGTGGGGACGTGGTTTAGCAGGCAATATTGGTGGTAGGTGGACAGTTGGACTTGATGATCTTAGAGGTCTTTTCCCACCTTAACGATTCCATAATTCTATGATTCTAAGTTGAAAGCACTGCAAGGCACAACCTAGTATATCCCAAAAAAGGTGCCCAAAATCTTCACAAGATGTGAAGCTACTTCTGCCCTGAACAACTAACATCATGCAAGACATTAATATCCATTGTAGGCAGCCATATCACTTCTCCTATTTTGCTTCATGGACTTGCCATACCTGGCCTGAGAGAAGGATTACGTCCCCCAAATTCATGTCAGATTAGGAGTGAATAGCATTGGCCATTTGCAGGAAGGAGTCCAACGAGCAAGACTATTTTCCTTGATGTGTGTTGAGCTTCTTTAAACTCCAGACAGGAATGCTTCTCCATCCCATCTTGCTGCTTGAAATTACCCATTCTCACCTTTCCTGGCCTCTGGCATGTGAAGTATGATGGGCCCCTGGTGTTCTCCTTACCTTCCCAGGGATAGTGGAGGATGCAAAGGGTGTGATCTCAGCCTTTCCTGTCGCGCTCAGACTGATACCAGAGAGATTAGAGGTGGAAAGAACACCTCTGAGGTCATCTCTGCCATCCCTAGGGGGCAATTCGGGATTGTTCCCTTGCATTTTATTATCTGCTGCTCTGTCCAGCTCAGCAGTAACATGACTCAGACCACAGATCTTCCCAGAGCATCCCTAGGGGCAGCAAGTCACAACCTTGTGTTTCTTACTGTCAGGAAACATTTCCTGATATTCAGCCTGAATTTTCCTTTCCTTAAATTCATTCTATTTACATCTATTCTCAGACCTCAACCTGGACAAATTCTCTTCCTCAGAGGCTGAACCAAGAGCTCATTGGGCAGAGAATCTCATTCTTTGCTTCTCTGCAGGCCAAAATGCACTCCTGTGGGTGCCTGGTCTGCACTTGGGGTTCCCACATACAAAGGCAATAATAATCACTATTACTGAGAATAGGAAACATTGCCTTGGATGGGCTCCAGAGGCAGAAATGATAAAAATTCCCTGGTGAGAATAGAGCCATAGCAGTCCAGGGCTATGGAAATTCCAAAAAATTAGCCAGAGAAGTCCACACATGCATGTGTGTATTTATGCACAGAGACCTTCACCAGTTCCTTGGAATACGGTTCTAAGGGGTCATTAAAGAGCAGTTGTTTTTTCCCATGAGTAAACTGTGGTTTGGATGCAGAAATTGCTTCTGTTCTGCATACTTTTGTGTTTCCAGCAATTAGCAAAAAGGCCTTCCATCACAGCCCTGAATGCAATGTCAGCATGTCAGGAAGGACACTGGATGGCAAAGGCTGGGCATTCCCTGGGCAAACAGTGCCCAGACAGGATCTTCTGTTTCTCTAATTGAACCCCAGGACTTCTTGCATGTTCTGAAGTGTGGATTTGAAGAATGAACGATTTCTTCCTCTTCTGTAACTATTTTATGGGACAGTTCTCATATCACCTCTCCTTGCCCATGTGTTCTTAAAGATTAAAAAAAAATCCTTCTTTTGGTTTGTCTCCACAAGTCACGGTTTCTGATTCTCTTTGCTTCTTTCTGGCCACTCTCCATAGCTTTCTTACAGTGTAGCACTCAAGCCTGGACACAGATATCATTTCTAATGCAGAACAAGACATGGCTATGATATTACCTTAAAAGCTACCTTATTATCATAGAATCATAGAATCACCAAGGTTGGAAAAGACCTAAAAGATCATCCAGTCCAACCGTTCACCTATTACCTATTATTTCTTTACAGTCTGAGCATTGGGTTTGTATGCATTAACATTTCAACACTGTTGACTCAAGTTTAGCTTATGACCTTCACAGTTGCCCTGAATTTCCTTTTACAACACCACTGCCAAGCCAGATCTCCCCATCTTTCAGTACGTGAAGAATCACAGAATCACTGAAGCTGGAGAAAACCTCTAAGATCACCAAGTCGGACCCCAACCCATCCCACCATGCCCACTGACCATGTTTCTCAGTGCCACATCTCCACTGTTCTTGAACACCTCCAGGGACAGTGACTCCACCACTCTCCGGGCATCCTGCTCCAATGCTCAACCACTCTTTTGGAGAAGAGATTTTTCCTAATACCCAACCAGGACCTCCCCTAGTGCAACTTGAAGCCAACACCTCTCATCCTGTTTGAACTGGATATATACATACTTGTCCTTGTGTAATTACATCTCCCCCCCCCCCTTCTCCCCCCCCCCCCCCCCCCCCCCCCGCCAAAGAACTCTTACTCCAACTTGATAAACTAATGTTGAGTTCTAATCTTGGTTTCCCATGTGCTTACAGTCTAGCCTACCTTCACTTTGTGAGGATAGTTTGTAGGCTAATGGCGATCATCCTGGTCATTAAGGAAGCATTTAATAGCCTCAACTTTTGCACAGTGCTGCCCCACACATCTTGCTGGCAGGACCACAAACTGGCATTTCAAGAACATTCCTTCAAAGGGACCTCCTTGAAGCCTGCTATTTCACAGTTATGTCATTTGGACTACTTTGTTTACAAGAATGTCATGTGCAACAATGCAAAACATGGTACTAAAGCAGCGTGTGAGTGTTGCTGTGTACAGGATCCACCAACCTATTAGCAACAGCAAAGAGACTGGACAGAGATAGCCTGCTCTCGACACATCCGTGTTGGTTGGTGGTCAGTATCTTCTTTTCTTCTGTGTTTAGAGACTCTTTGTTTCCTTGCTTGTCCAAGGTTTTTTTCTGGGAAGTAAAATGACATTAGTGAAGCCTTAACAACTCTTCATTGATACGTGATGCGCATCAGCTGATGCACCTACGTGCCTACGTGATAGGCATCAGCTTTGGCATTCCCAACATTCTAATTGGTATGACACAGAAAATACTGTAACTGCTCAGATCTTAGGGGAAGAAAGAGAGAGAAAGTGAAAACAGAATAAAATAAAAAAGAAACTCATGTGTATTTTTTTTCTTTAGAAGAAGTGGAGGTGAAGGGAGAGGCAGAATTTTTTTCATAGATAATAAAACAGGCTTCTTGAGCAGCTGAACAAACAAAAGAGGGCTTTCCAAGGATTTATGTCTCTTACTTGATTAACTTTTAGATAGAGTTATTGTAAAATGCTGTTATTTCTGCATGGATCTGTAACATTTCCTTCCTCTGTCTGTACTAGTCTTCCTTCTGCAAAGTTTTTAGCTAAAATCACATGAGATGCCATATAGGACAGCAGAAATTTCCTGTTGACACCCAAAGCAAGCAAACTTCTATGGATGTACAAATTTGTGCGTGTGAACAGATGAGACAAATCTGCAATTGCATGAACTTCACTTCTGTAGAACTCGTAGGATCTTATTTGTCCTCGGTATCTCTTCCCGTGGACTGAGCATTAAGTCTGATAAAGTTTTACAACAAATGCAAATCCCTCAGTCTGTAATTGGAGTTTGTAATTGGACAAACTTTATTTTCACTGATTTATAGGGTAGTATCAGACTACTTGTAACTTCGTGTTGCTTCAAACTGCTGTAGCAGACTTCTACACCAGCAACTGTCCTCCAACTTTGCTAGAAAATTTAGATTCTTATTTATGAATGGAGTAAACGCAACTGTGGGATGCTGAGAGGTGCCATAGAGCAAGACCAGCCTTTGCCAATCTTGACCTCCCATGAATGCAGTTCAGAGGTACAGAGCTAGACCAGACCTTTAGATATGAAAATGATTAGCCTTCTGTGGCCAATTGATGTGTTGTGATTACCATACACACCCTGAATTCTGAGCTAATGTTTTCATTTCAACGCGGTTTTCTTGGCTTTAAATGCTCTTGGTGTACTGGAGCTAAACAAACTATTTTGATATCCTTAGATTTTTGGCTTTGCCCAGACTTTGAGGAAGCACAACAGGCAACTTGACTCAAACTGAAAGCAATTAAGCAGTCATTCAAAAGAAAAAAAAAAAATAGTGTGAGTGAACTTTGCACTGAGCCTGTCCTCTGAGGTGCTCTGATGTAATATAAGCTGCTCACAGATTTTTGGCTGCTGCTTGCATGCACTGCTATCTACTGCGAAACCTCAGATGGAAATAAAGCACCTGGACGTGAGTTCTTTTCTTCCAGCTTCCTTGTGCCATCATCTCCTACTTGCTGCAACCTGAAGCCAGCTCTGCCACCAAATTGCAACCAATGTCTCCTCATTCTCCTCCTCATTCCAACGTGGGATTTTGGGGGCAAGCTCTGAGACTTGAGGATGTGCAGTGAGGACCCACAGTGCACTGCTCCTCCCAGTCTTCACTGGGAGGGAATGTGGTTATGAATGAAAATGAATCAAATCTGGGTTTTCTCAGCCTTGCTTTTGAGGTAGTGCTCAGAGCACATTTTGATGTGAATACAAAAACAATCCAAGCTCAACAAAGCTGAGGAAACCCAGTAGTTGGATTTGGGAAGGTGCCCAGGGACTAAGCTCCAGATAATATTCTTCATTCTTCTGTATTCACGGAATTTATGCTCCCTTGTTTGCTGCCCTGCAAAAGAAACAAAAATTACTCATGTTCTCCATCAAGTTTCCTGAATTTCTCCTATAATTTCCAGGAAACTGGGCAACTTGAATGGCTGAGTAACACTGCATGCCTTTCCATGGCTCAGGCTGTAAGGTCACTTGGTGCTTCATGGAAGTTATGTGACTTGTGTCAAACAACTTCTGGAAAGACAAGGCCTCTGTCAACAAACAGCCCTGTTGCCTGGACCAGCCATGGGATCTCTGTGGCTTTATGGTTTGCCTGTGAGAGGGAGAAGGGACTGAGATGGGAGTGTATACTTATTGACTCATAGAATCAAAGAATCATAGAGTAACAGAATAGATAGATAGAAGATAGGCTTAGATTGGAAGGCATCTCAAAGATCATCTAGTTCCAACCTCCCTGCCATAGGCAGGGTTGCCAACCACTATATCAGGCTGTCCAGGGTACCATCCAACTTGGTCTTGAAGCTGCCATAGAATCATAGAATGGTTTGGGCTAGAAGGGACCTTGATGATCATCCATTTCCAACCCCCTTCCCATGTGCAGATTGACACCACCAGATCAGGCTGTCCTGGGCTCCATCCAAACTGGCCTTGAGAACATCCAGGGATGAGAAACCCACAGGTTCTCTGGGCAACCTGTCCCCCTAACCATCCTCACTCTAATGAGTCAGAGGTGTGTGGTATCTCCCTGTGATCACCAGATCCATAAATGAAAAAAACAGTGCTTTCAATCACCAGGATTTACATCTTTTGCCTGATTTAGAGGGTTGCAGGAAGTGAATGCTGAGGGTCTTGGGTTTGTCCTTGCTGGCAACACATCATTAAACTTGGAGAATGGATGCTAGCATCTGCTGCCAAGACCCCTTCCAAATACATGAACCTGACCAACACTACAAGACTTACCCTTCTGTATATTGTTGACTTTTTGTCCAGTTCAACAAAATGTGACTCATAAGGGGAAAATCATTCCTTCTCCCCAAGAGACTCTTTTGCTGTCTGACAGTTTGTCTCACCATTGAGAAACATTTCCTGATAATTTCACTCAAAGTTTCCTCTGCTCCATTTTGGCTCATTCCTCCAAGATAACGATCTCACGTTTATATATAGCGTTGGAGCATTAAAGTCCCACCTGACCAGCAGGGTGAGTGCCACTGCATAGTATTGAGATCCTGTAGAAAGACCCCCTCCCTTCCTGCTGTATCAGAGGAACGTGTAAGACTGAAGACCTCCTTTTAAAAACACAAGAAATTAAATCCTTTGTAAAATGGATGGGCATATGCCTTGCTTGATCATGCAGCTGTGATCTACTAGCACTCTGCAGGAATATAGGGCAAAAAGTAAAGTAAGAGTACTTACAATCTACAGGAATTTCTGGTGGGAAATGGGGTGAGACGTGACATAGATCCAAGGAAAAAGACCATGTCGAGGAAGGCCATTTCCTGTAACTGGCAAGGTATTTCACAGCATTGTCCTTTCTTTTGTTTGGGACTATATATGGACTTTTCAGAGAAGCTTTTCTACTTTGCTATCTCCAAGATGAAAAAAAAACTGGATGGAAATGAGCAGAGGAAAGAGTTTTGGTCAAGTTGCCCTTGTGTAGAAGATAGACAGAGCAGTAAAGGAAAAGAGGTGCAAAAGATGAACTGGTACAGGCCTGACTCCTCTGTAGAGTGCATAAGAACCACACAAGCTGCACTGAGATGCACTAAGGTGTATTTTTGAGTCATTCCCAGCTCTGCAGGGACCATGATCAATCCCATTTTTATGTTTAGAAGGTACTTATCTGGAGCATTTCCCTGGGACATCTCATAAGTACATCTTCACCCCACCTGGACTTTGCTAGGATCAGTACAGGAAACAGATTACATTGACACGAATCAACCTTTCCAGTATAGTAGAAAAAATAATGTTTCAGGATGCTCATTAGAATCGTTGATGGCAACTCTTTTCCTATGCAGGACAGGGACTGTCCTATGGGCACTTGGTACCTGCACATGAGGAAGAGCACAGGCAAACACCTAGCCTTGGTGTCCCAGCATCAAGGGCTGAATATCCACATGCCATGATCTCAAGACAAATAAGATCACTGTGCTGTGAACAACTACAGTCTCTATTTGCTCTGCCCTTCTGCTCCCAGAGGAGTGCTGAATCTTGGTTAAGTCATCATGTGGTCCAGCAAGACCCACTGTCCTTTATATGTTATTCCTCTAAAACGGGTTTCTGGAGTGGTTCCTTTTATTTGGTTTCATGACGTTTTCTCATCATCCGTCTGGCACTGATTGTGTGTATATTTCATTGATACATTATGCTGCTTTGGTTGGAACATCCTCCATTTCTTTCATACTCCATAAACAGAAAAACAAGAACAAACATGTATGACAACTTCCATCCCCTTCAGGACCCTCCTGAGTATTGCAAAATTGCTGAGCAGACTGAAGACTGTAAAATGTGTTTTGTTAGAGGTGGAAAGAGGGAGAGGGTAGGTTTGGTTTGAGGCTTCTTTGCTTCCTGTCTGTCTTTTGGCTTCTAAAGAAAAGACATCCAAAAAACCATTCAACAAAACCTGAATCCACCCTGGATTAAGCTGAAGTGCAAACTTTCATTTTGGTTCAACGAAGCAAAACAAAACTGTCTGATTCAGAAATGTCAAAACATTATGTTTTTCTCTGAAGTATTTCAGAGCCAATATGTTTCCCCTCTTTTCCATGAAAAAGTTAAATATTTGCATACAGAACATATTTCTGTGTAATCTCACATATGGAGGGAGCAAAAGTTTAAATTTTGTCATAACAGAATTTCTTTCGGGATAGGAGTTCCTGATTCTGTCCCCAGTTGAAACAAACCATATGATTTCCGTAATAATTAATCACCTTCCTTCTAGACAGGGCGCAGAAAGGTGCAGGGACTTAGCCAGTATTCTCAGGATTAGACCCACTTTTTGACTGGCAAATATATTGGAGCTTTGGAACACAGGCAAAGCCTTCAGCTTCCAATGCAACTCAAATATATCAGTGATAATTTAAAGCAAGTAGGAGAACACCAGAACCTATGGTTGAACTCATCTTCTCAAGCCTCTAGCCTAAAGCAGTGCAGAGCTTTGTTATCTGGACCTCAGTATCTGTTATTGCTGACTATGCACTGGAGGTCCTTAGATGCATGTGGTGATATTTGGACCCATACTCCAACAGTAAATATCTTAACAAGACCAACAAATGTCAACTGATCGTCAAAGAGTAGGGTGGGGATTTCAATATCAGTTTCTTATGCACATGATCTTGAATATATATTCAGACAAGACTGACCAACTTATTCAGTGCCATGGGCTGGGGTTACCAGTTTGAAGTTACCTACAGGAGTCATAGGAATTCCCAGCAAATTAAGCTTCTGTCCTGCCTTGTGAGAAGAATGATATATATTCTATATGTTCTCTTTTCAGGTGGGAAGAGTGATAGGTCATGGATCACAACACGTGGCCACTTGCTGGAAGAACAGGAAGCATTCATCGGCTGTCAGATGCAGTTTTTTAACTATCTGCCAGCACTGTCCATCTTTCCCTCCTCATTTCAGTCCTGGAACAAAGCCAGTAGAGAAGAGGTTGACTTGCTGGATGGAAGCATTGTCGCTTGGTGCTCTCAAGACAGTGCAGGAAGAGAGGTTAAACCTGCGTGAGCTATCAGGGACATGGGAGCTCAAGGCAAGGTAGCAGAAGCAGCAGTGTACAGTGACATCAGCTAATTCAGTTTTACAGATTTCTAAATAAAGTTTGGCGGCATTAGATTGCACTCCTTCTGAGTTACTACATCCAATGCCTTGTTGTGTCTATGTTGGGCTCCCATTCTCTAACCAGTGGCCGTTTTGGAACAGTTTTGACTTAGATTTGTCTCAGTGCCCAGAGCAGATACAAATCATGACACCAGAACACAGCTGAGCCCCAGTGGAGTTGTCCTCCAGACAAGAGAAAGCTATGACTTCATCTTACAGCTGTTGCTCTCTGTTTGCAAGCAACCCAAGCAACTACGTCCTACAAATAAAGGTCTTGCTCAACCCAGAAAAGAGTGAAGTTTGCCCTTTGAGTTCCAATTTGGGCTTGCAGGAGCTTCATGAGCATTTGCCTTTTATTTTGTTGTTACCATTTCAAAAAACATGCAAATAAGCATTTTATTCTAGGTCAAACACTGGAGCTACTGGGCAATTCAAAACAAGTCTAACATTTAATGAAGTCTTTTTAAAGTCCATAATCCATCACCAAAACTTACAAAGGAGTATTTTCAGTTAGGTTAACCTACCTAAAGACTGTAGTATACTAAATTAACTAATTTTTCTTCTTCTATGTATACTTTTACTGCACACACAGTTATGATTCTCTAACCCACAAATCATTAAATGTGTCTGTAAAAGGTGCTGGCTTCTACTCATCTCCCTAGTTTTGAAGCTGTCTCTTGAGACAGAATTGGTATTCTGTTGATACTGTCACTGAGTAAAGCCTGGCTTTTTTTACTAGCAACCAAAAAAAATCTCAGCTTGGCTTCAATTCATCTTGATTCACCCCATATAACTATAGGCAGTTAGTGGAGGGCCTAACATAAAGAGCCTCGCAGACCTCATTTTCTTTCTCAGTTAATGGAGAGTGACTTACAGAGGCCAAGTGAAACTTGTGTTAAGTCTGGATTGACTTTCGTAGGCATCTTGATATTTGTTGAGAATAAATGGAGTTTGAATTAAGATCCACATTAAGCATCATAGTAAGTGTATATGGAAGTAATGCAAATGAATCTGGTTGAAATTCAGAAGCTCTTCTTTAGAATAAATTACCTAGACTGTATCCTTGCTAGCGTTATCTTGTCCTTTTCAGTTGTTGCCAAGCAGACTGAGATTCAACTCATATACTGAGTCTTTTAGCCATACAGCTAAAACTATCTATTTAAACAGCTTATACCATGTCCCAATGGTAGCTCTTAGGGTTCACTGATGAACCACAAGAAACTCATCTCAAAGGAGATAACAACACCTTCATATGAGAATGCTGTTTTATTTAAAGTTGAGAAACTGGAAGACTGTCTGCACATGGCATTGCATTGACTTTAACTGACATTTAATCTACATAGTGGCACAGCTGTGATTCCTCGAGTTCTGTCTTGAAAGATACGGTGACATTTCCTGACAATGAAATGAGGTCAGGAAATGGAAGGGAGGTGTATATTTTTGGCCATGTTTGGGACAGCAAGAAGAAAATGTAGTGATGACGAAAGATACACAGCTTCAGCCCAAATCCAGAGGGGCTGCATTTCCTGGGTTCTGACCACTGTGTACACTGCAATTACACACTTGGAAACCACTGCCTAAGTCTGACACCTTGACAGTCTCTACCTCTGTCTCATGGGATTAAAATGCAAAAGGAATGATGAGATTATTCTTAACACCGCCTGAGAGGTTCCCTCTGTGACCAAATTTATATTGCATTTTGTACATCTCATCATCGAATGTAGGATAGCCTGAGTTAGAAGGGACCCATAAGGATGGTCGAGTTGTCAATTAGGAGAGATGATAAACTGGGCAACTGAAGCATGCATTCTTATTATGGCCATCTGTTAGTGGTTCATTCTGATGTGACAGGATACCCTTAACATCAGTACCATGATGTAAAGCTAAGTCATTGCAGATCCAGCTTTGATTTAGTGGACTCTCTTTCCATGCCAAGCCAGTGCGTTGCAATTCTTGCGCAGTATCCCTTAACTTCAACAGGCAAAGTCTAAGTGTCTGTGAAATGCACTTCCATACCTCTTTAGGACGCAGCTGGATATTGTAATACTCTCAGATATTTGTTGCTCCAATCAGTGCTCTGTGCTGCTCTCTGCTACCTCCCTGGCCTGCTCCGTGTGTTTTCATGGTGTTGAGCTTCACTGTCAGATAGCTGCTTTGCTCCCCAGTCTCCCTCCTCACCTGTTCCTCTGCGTGCAGCTGGGACCCATTACCAATGCACTTGGTTGGAGGCCAACAGCCTGTTTGGTATAGAGCTACAGGCTCCTGGGCACACTGATTTCCAAGTGAGAGTTTTATTTGAAAAGCTCACGGCACTTCTGTGTTATTAGAAGCATTTTCCTGGCATGGTGCCCTTTATTCTTTCTCTGCTAGTGCTACTGAGAAGATGAAATGTTAGCATAATATTAGCAACAATCAGCTCCTATTTTTTTCACCCCTGGGTCTCAAAATGGTTTCCAAATGATTTCATCATTTCCAGTTCACAGTTCAGGAAACTGAGGCAGAGAAAGGGGAGGATTTGTCAAATGTCCAACAGTCCTGGGATGCAGAAACCTTGTCTGTCTGTGCACTTGTCCCAGGATCACCTTCCAGGAGTAAGCATCTCCCCACTTCACAGCTGTAGCTCTCACCAGCATCAAGGCAGACCTCACAGTGGGAGAATCATAGAACCATTAAGGTTAGAGAAGGCCTCTGAGATCCCCAACCCCAACCCATCCCACCATGCCCAGTGACCGCATCCATCAGTGCCTCATCTCCATGGTTCATGAGTACCTCCAGGGATGGTGACTCTACCACCTCCTTGGGATGCTTGTTTCAGTGCCAGCCCACTCCTTCTGAGAAGAATCCTTCCCTCCTATCCAACCTGAACCTCCCCTGGTGCAACTGGAGGCCATGACATTAAAAGATACAAGAGAGGCCCCGCTGTTGTCTTCTTAAACTGCATGTGCTGCACCTGCTCCTGCTAGGCCTAGGCAAATTCTGGCCAACAAGAGCTTTCCCTTTGCTTCCTGGTTAAGATGTCAGAGATATGTGCAGATTTCTTGCTTAGTTTTTCTTAAGAGAGATCTGGGATGTTCTATAATAAATGAGACAAAAGAAACAACAAGCAATTCACAGGTTGTTCTATTAGGGCTTGACCTTCCTCACAGGTCAAGAGTGAAGAACTGGGTTGCATCGATATAACTTTTTGTAGGCTCTGGATTCATCCTACCTCATTCAGAACTTATCTGCAGTGCTTATACTCTTGCTTACTTCTTCTGGTCTCTCCTGATGGCCAGAGCAGAGGATTGTTCCAAAGAACAATTTTGATATCAGAAGACAGGGAGCACCATAAAGCTAGTAGTAACCTCATGCTCTTTCTCATGTTTTTGACACAAGGTCAATCCAGACGTTCAGCTTCAGTCCTGCACAAGTCTGACTTAATGCCAGAATGCCATCATTTTCCATTTCAGCCATAGATCAATGAAAGAAGGTGACTCAAATTCTTATCATGCTGTGGAAAGAGTCTGGGGATGTGTTTTTCCTCCTGGGCAGACCCTGCTGCTGCTCAGTCTCAGGGCTGAATTTCTTGCTGCTGTGGTGGAAGAAAGGCATGAAAGGTGAAGATTGTTCTCCTGGGCCCAGGAAAGCAGAGAACGTGAACACACACACTGTGTGTGGCCTCCAGCATCCTCCTCTCCAGCAAGAGCGTGGCACAAAGTCCAAGCATGGGGCTCAGCACCAGGAAATGTGGAGTTCGCACTGACCGTGCTTTGGCCTTGGGTGAGTAGCTACAACGTGATTCCTTTCCATTTCCCCATCTGCAAAAAAGTATGAAAAATACTTACCCCATATGGAGGATTAAATGTTTAGGAGGGAATCCAAACTCCACTGAAGTCAATGGCAAGTGTCCCAGCATTTCACCAGGAAAAAAAAAAACTTAAGTGCTAAGTGTTCTTGTTC
Organism: Excalfactoria chinensis; assembly: GCF_039878825.1. Classification (NCBI taxonomy): domain Eukaryota; kingdom Metazoa; phylum Chordata; class Aves; order Galliformes; family Phasianidae; genus Excalfactoria; species Excalfactoria chinensis. The sequence goes on along the minus strand of NC_092828.1, from coordinate 862,977 downwards.
TGTAGCTTTGCATATGAAAGAGAAATTCTGTTTTGGAGAGTTTCTGCTACTGCCCCGAATTTGAGAGCTCTGGTCACATCAGTCTATCTTCTGTTATCTCAAGACCAATCTCTCTTCATCTTTCATTTTATAGTTTGATATGGACTAAAATCAAAACCACAAATCAGAACATTCCTGAGTGTTAGGACTGTTTGAACTTCAGTCTGGATCTGCATTTGCAAATGTGCTTTATCTTTATAACACTGGCCAAGCAAAATCCCCCATCTGGGTACTTTCAGAGTGGGGAGGGTCTGCACATAAATTCTGTAGTGTGTGTCCTAATCTCATCTCTTCTCACAAATGCATTCTCCTGTTTGGCTGCTTATCTACCTATCTGCCCAGAACATCAGTTTTAAATGTGCAGTCTTTTGTCTCGGAGAGGGAGAAGAGATCTATGGACTATTGCTAACTTTGAAAAACATGACCAAGAACTTGAAGGCTTGCTAGAAGAAAGCTTGGATTTACTATGTGTAGGATTATCCTTCCACTGGAAAGTTTTAAGGGCTCTGCAGATAATGACAATAATAAAGGTTAAAGAACTCTTGCCCAACACTACCTTTTCACTAGTATTTTTTGTTTAGTGACTGGTCAACATCACCAGCTTTCCTTGATTCCTATCTTGTTTGTGGGCATATAGTATCACCCAGTGGTAGAAACCAGCCTGGTTAAAAATCCTGCTGATGCTGCTGTTAGCAGCTGCATGTAAGGCCAGCATCAGACCCTGCCTGAATAATGTCAAAACCTTCCAAACCTTCCTTTTTCATTGTTTATCCACTTGTGCACCACTCTCCTATTCATAATTCTTTGCACTCACAAAAGCCCATGCACACATTTGTGCATATGCGTGCATGCACGAACACAGAAGTTCTGTTGTGTACCGCACGGGGTAGGTCAAGCAGGAGGATATTTTGGTAGCCAGGGATGGATAACAAGTTCTAACAAGCCCATCCACATGTGTTAAGATTAGAGTACAGACATCAGCCATGACTCAACAGGATATGCTGGGCCAATGCCAGGGCCAGAGTGCTGTTACTGGCCTTCTGAGTCATTAGCAGGGGGAAAAAAAAGAAAAGATAGTCCTCCATCGCCAGCATTCTCCATCTGTTTTTAACTTGGTGATCCTTTGGAAGGTAGGTGAACTATTTGGTTTGCTTTAGCTACACAAACATCTTGGCAGGTCAGCACCGGGACACACATGGGGCTTTGAGCGCTGCCCAATGGGGGCACAGGACAGGCTTTGAGATTTGGGGTGTTTGGCTGTGCAAGGGCTGCCAGGAGGAGGGGAAGAGGCTGCTGATGAGGTCGGTGACACTCGTGTCTTCTGAAGGTGAGGTAGCTGGAAGGCAGGTGAGGACAGATGACTTGGTACCACCTAGACTGAAGAGAGGTGCCAGTGGGGGAATCTGTTTTCCAGCACCATGCAATGGGAGCTGTTGTACCTGGGAAGGATCTGTCTGAAAGGAAAAAGAGATTTCCTTTCTACACTGGCAGCTTTTCAATTTCATCTTGGGAATGCACAAGTCAAACTCAGGTCATTTCTTCTCTTTTCCAAGTCACCCTGGGCCAGCCAGTGCCCTACGCATTCTCCCCTTGGTGAACTTATGCATCTTCCAGATCTTACATGGTATCTCATAAGGGGCCACTTCAGCTTTTCCCTGGCCACAGCTGTTTTTTCCCTTCACCCAGCCCGGCGTGTAGTAGCAGAGCATAGTTCGTCATTCTGGATGTGCATTTTGTTTGAAGCAATGAACATTTCATGTAGGACTGCCTACAAGAGGCAACGTGGAGGACAGATCGTGCAAGGATCTGAAAACAAAGCCCTATTGAAATTTTTATGGCAAAACCCATCTAGATACAAGGAAAGCAAGCCTGGAAATGGTGATGTTATTCTTCCCAAAATATCCATCACAGGATCACTAAGCTGGCTCTGACACGTAGCAGTTTCTTTAAGAGAGGCCACTAAAGCAAGCAAATGTGTGTCCTATGGTTATAGCCCACAGTTGGGATTCTTCTGGCCCAGACAGCAAATTCATAGCCAAGCAGTAAAAATAAATAAATAAATAAATAAAAGATTCAAAAAGCAGATTATATTTAAAGGAGTTATGTGCAAGGACTGTGTCTGAGAGCAAGATGAATTGCCTGGATAAATGTCAAATGGAGAATAGCTGCTCAGGTCTCCGTTCTGCAGAGAAGCTTTGAGGGAGTTATGGAGGATTACAAACCGATCACAAATCAAAAAATTCCCGCTCTTGTTAAAAAAATATATTAGTATTGTTCTACAGAGTGCAGCAGGAATATAACCTTTTATTGGAATGGAACAGTTCTGCTCCAGTCAGTATTGGCTAATCCATTTTAAGAGAGACATGGACCAACTGGAGCGTCCATCTGGAGCGAGAGGAGGATGATGAGAGGGCTGATCTGTAAGAAGAGATCAAATGAGAAAGGTCAAGGAAGAAGTCAACAACAAACTTAAAATAAATAAGAGACTATGGGAAAAAAGGGGGGAAAAAAGTGCAAAGGTTGAATGTAAATGTGAGTTAGAGATTAGGACCTTCCAGTACTTAAAGAGTGTTAATATACAGGAAGGGGACAAGCTTTTTGCACAGGCAGATAGGACAAACAGGGAATGGTTCTAAACTAAAAGAAGGGGAGATTTAGTTTAGATGTTAGGAAGAAATTCTCCACTTAGATGGTGGTGAGATCCTGACACAGTCTCTGCCTGGAGAACTGTGGGTGCTCCATCATTGAAGGTGCCCAAGGCCATGAATGGAGCCCGGAGTAACCTGAGCTGATAGGTGCAACCAGTCCATAGAAGCGGCTGTAACTAGATGAACTTCCCAAGCCATTCTAGGATTCTATTTTCTGAAGTGAAAAGCGCCAAAACACTGGAATACAATTCTGACAAAAGGGTTGGCATCTCCATCACTCCATCCATCAAGTGAATGCTGGAGCCACATCTACCAAAAATGCCATCGAGGAAATGGAAGCAGAGGGTGGACTGGTCATATCCCTTCCAGACATTTGAATCTTATGTCAAAAAAGGAATACTAGGAAAGGAGTAAGTGAAACAAATTACTTAGAAAAGGAGAAGGAATGAGAAATGGGAGTCACGGCATGAAATCAAGTAATTGAAAACAGGCATGGAAGGATGAAATGTTCCTCAACCTAAAGAGCTCTGGAACAGCTTGCGGAGGACAGCAGTGGAAGCCCTTGGACTTGAGTCATTCAGAAGTCCTGTGGGAATTACACAGTATGGAACAACTTCATATTGGTCAAAGGTGAACTGACAAAATGATCTAGTCTTTTCCCGATCTTCTTTTTATGACTCTATAGAATGCCTTAATGAGGACAGTGGGATTTGGGCTTCCTTTAAGAAGCCAATTAAAGCATTACAAGCCACCACATGACAACGGCAGTCAGCATGAGAAACAGCCACCTCCCTTGTTAATGGATTTTCATTGCAAGCAATCCCCAGAAATTCAGTTTATTTCTGGTGACTCTTGGAAGGAATTGGAAGAACAATCACACTACTCTGAAAATCACTTGCAATGCAGGAGATACAGGAATTGCTCACTTGAATGACACCAGTCCATTGCTTAGTCTCCCTGAATGCCATTTACTGTAACAGCTACTTCCACCAAGGGAGCCAGAGTGTGACTGACATTCCAATATGAAGCCTTCCTAGTAAGAACTGTGTCTTTCTCAGAGGCTGGGCTCACTCACTGGTTGCAGCAATGATGCTTTGCTTCTGGTTAGTATCTCAGTGTTTCTTGTGTACTCCGTTAACACAGAAATACAAGGTGAAACAAAGCATAAGAGAAACAGCCAATAATCCCCATGTCATTATCAGGAACATCCAACTTTGTTTATGTGAAAGAATGCCTGGCAGCCAGCAGTTAGTAATGATTTATTTCCACTGTTTTCCAGGCCCCAACACAAAGTATTCATGCACTTTTCAAATAAGGGTGCCAAGCTGACTCTGAGTTTCCTGGAGTTTTATCATTGAAGGGGAAAAGCCACTTAGTCTTCACTTAAAGCCCTGAATGATAAAGCACTCTAACTTCCAGAAATGTTCTGTTACCTCTCCTCATTTCTGCCATAGTTAATGGAGCTCTTCATGCTTGGAAGATACAAAACTGCTTTGCAGCTTCTGCAGTGCATGTAGAAACCAAAACCATATAGCATCTATTGGCAGACTCCAGGGTGAATTTGACCCTAAGTTCAGTACAATGACAGAGACCTTTCTTTCCTCATGAAGTGAAAGGAAGTTGTGCATAATATTAACTGCGCCGTGTCCCTGTGGGCCATTGATAATGGAAAACGGCACACCAAATTTACTAGAATCATAAAATTGTAGACTATTCCAAGCTGTAAGCACTATTTCCACATGAGCTCCATCCTGAAGAAGGCCTTGATTATGGGTGAAACTGCAGGATTTGGTAGAAGCTATGGTTGGTGACCTGGAGAAATCTTGAGTACCAGTTTTAACCATCAGTAAAGATCAACAACCCTTGTTAGCAGACATGATTGGTTCTACATTGCTTCCAACTGAGACGTGGTTTCCACTTGCACATAGTCCTCCATGACCTTCTGGATGCGGTAATGAGAAATAGTCCTGAGATGCCTGAATCTATCCAAAACCACCACAGTTGGACTGAGCAGCACACTGCTGTGGTGGTATGCCAACCTGAGCTCCCAAAGCAATATATTTGCTTGACAGGATATTTGTCCTGGGTGTGGAGGGAGGATAGCTGTGCTGTTTCCAGCTGACACGTCTCGGAAGTACCAGGTAGCAGAATGGAGCAGCAGTAACCAATAAAATTCTAACATAACTGTCAGTACAATCCTCTTTTATGACATCTCTTTCTGTTTTAGTTCTTCTTGATGAATGTAGCTGGCCCTAAATGGCATGGTCTTGGATCCAGGCCATTATATGAAACCAGCTTGGTACTTCTAGTTAGGGAGGGATGTTCCTTTCCAGGACTGATGTGACTAAATAAAACAAAAACTGCCTGATTTATTTAGGGAAAAAAAAAAAAAAAAAAAAAAAAAAAAGAACAAAAAAAACCCACAAAAAACCTAAAACTGAACATGCTTTAACTCAGATGTGTGCTAATTCTACACCTCTCTTTGACTGACCTTCATTTTCCTGAGTACTCCCGTGCAGATACAGACTTTATACAGATAAAACTGAAGTGGTTTCAGAGCACAGCTCTCTTTCAAGTTGACTTGCATGTCTCTATCACTTGTAGTTGTGTTTGACCTACCTCTTAAGAGGGTACATTCATAACAGTGAAGGGATTCAGACCACCTACTATCTGAGCTTACTTCTCTGTACAGGCAGTAGAGAGACGCAGGGAATGAAAGCACCTCATTTATTACAGATGTTTCAAGTAAGCAACATGACCCCTTCCCTCCCCTGACTGAACAGGCAAGGAGCCAGGCTCTGGCAAACCTAAGAAGGAGGTGCTCTGCATGGCTAATGCTTCTCCTGAGCTTGGACATGTTGGTAGGCATCTGAGCCACGTTGGTGGCTGGAGTGTAATTCTGCAGAGGAACAAGGCAGCCTGCTCTCCAACTATAGCCATCAAAGAAAAGGAGTCATTCCCAGCACAGGTTTCTAAATTTTCTCAGCTTCACTTGATGAGATTAATTAATTTTTAGAGTTTCTTATTTCTCCCCGTATCTTATATACATAAGCTGTGGGTGACTGTCTCTACTGAAATGCCAAGACAAGAAAACTGGAGTTAAGGTGAGCTGAGGCTCCCACACTCCAACCTCAGTTTGTCTTCAACACTGTAATAAGTGGTCTAGATGCAGCCCTTAAGCACTTTCTACTTTAGACCTCTTGCTACTTCAAAATTATTGCAAGTTTATGGTTTTGTCAGTCAAGTAGAGGGAGGAAAAACATGATGTACGAGTATCTTGTCTTATGCAGGCCCAAAGTCTTTGCTTCTTACATCAGAAACATCTCTCTTTCAAGTGACTGTCCCACACTCCTACAACAGGGCAAAGAACCAAACAAGCACCTCTCTGTTTTCTTTCTCGCTGTGGATTGAATTTTTAGGGCTTGTGAAAGGTGCCAGAAAGACAGCCCTACAGATTGAATTACTCTGTGTATGCACAGGCCAGGTAACGTGCCAGCAGCCAGAGCGTTAGCTTTCTTTTTTTAGTTTCCTGCCAAAGGGGTTTGATTTTGACCTGGAGAAACCAGCTGAGGGACAGAAGGCAGCTTATTCCACTTGATTCCTTGGCTTCTCTGTTGAGACTGGGAAGCAAGTTGCCAATGAAAGGTAGCTGTAGGTTTTCTCCAGACAAGTTCTGGCAACTCACGTGGGGGTGATTTAAGAGGTTATCACCTCACAGTCTCTGCTGGCTATTTAGCAGGGTTGGCAGAATCAAAGCACCTTCTCAATAGTGGTTTGAGTTATGGAGCTGCTTTACAAGCCCCACAGGTGGAGGACTCTGCATAGGTTTGTTGTTTTAGTTCGTCTAGTCCAACCTCCCTGCAATGGGCATCTCCCAACTGGACCATGTTCCCTACTGCCCCATCCAGCCTGGACTTGAGCGCTTCCAGGGATGGGGCAACCTACATTTCTATTTGCAGCCTGCATTCATACCTCACCACCTTCTGAGTAAAGAATTATTCCTCCACACTCTGAGACTGAGTCCTCTCCAGCTTTCCTGCAGGCACCTTTAAAAGCAGAAGGCTCCAATAAGGTCTCTCTGGAGCTTACACTTGTGCTTAGGCTTCCCAGGACCTTCCGTCATTCCTACCAATCCTGTGTGCATATCTGGCAAAACCCATATTCTCATCTAGGACTGGACGTGGTGTAGGCCAATGTATCACAACTCTCGTTACCTGCACACCCACACTTGTCATACCTGCCCATGCATAAGCACTCAGACATTGATTCACTAACAAGCACTTTCTTGTCTGGACTGGGAAGAAAGGACAAAAGAAAAAGTACCAGTCACTTCCTAAGCTGTTTGTAGATGTGGTTACCACACAGGTAGTTTCCAACCATGGGCTCTGCAAGGATGGGCTCTGACGTGCTCGGAAGTACTACTTAGCTCATTGCCCCAGTGAGAGATGGCTGGGGAGAGGAAGACCACAGGGCAAGGTAATTATTAGATAACCTGCCTTCAATTGGTTTGCTGCTAATATCAATGCACCTGTGGGCTCTCTTCAGCTATCAACAAGCTCCTAGATCTTGTCTCGGTATTTCCTGTGTAGTCCCTCATTTTCCGTCTTTCCCTAGTGCTGTGGACCAGGGGATGAGAGAGTAAACCACATCACCATCAAATGATGATTCTATACTTCCTCGCTACTTCACGTCTTTTCGTTCATCATCCTGAGGCAATATAGAGGTCACATCTTCTACATTAGTGGGGGTTCTAAACCAGGGGAAAGTATACACAGTGACCCAGCAGAATCCTAGTAGATAACCACTGTGCTTCAAGATTGCTTTTTGCATCTGTTTGTTGCATGAGAAAACATCTCTGTGTCTCTGATCTTTGAATAACTGTCTCTGCGGGTGCTGCAGCCAAGAGGGGACGTGATGATTCAGGCAGGTCCCAAGGCACGTGTGCATGAGTGTGCGCGCTCGTGTAGTTGTGCTGGAAGAATGAAACAGCCACTATGGAGCTCCAGATGTTGGCTGAGAAAACTGCATTTAGTATCAGCTCTTGGTGGAAAGAGGGAGAAGGTATGGAGCAGCAGCTGACTCAAGATGGGTGTGGACCTGGAAAGGAAATAAATGTGCTTCCAATGCTGTTTGTATTGAGTTTATGAGAGGGTTTATTCCTCGCTTCCACAAGTACATGGTGGTGCATCACTTTAAATGGACTGTCAGTATCAAATGACACTTAGCAGAGTTTGCTCTGATAGAATGTGGGGAAATGGTTTCTAAATAAAAGATGGGAAATTTAAACTGGATATAAAGAAAAAGTTTTTTACACCAAGGGTGCTGAGGCACTGGAACAGGTTGCCCAGAGAGGTGATGGGTTCTCTGTCCCTGGAGACACTCAAGATCAAGCTGGATGAGCACCTGATGGAGCTGTGGGTGTCCCTGTTCATTGCAGAGGAGTTGGACCAGATGTCCTTTAAAGATCCCTTCCGACTCAAACCATTCTATGATTCTATGATCTTGGGAACTACCTGCAGACATGGGCCAAAACCTGTTTGTGAGTTTCATTGGTAACAACATTCCCTAGGTGTGATGAGCTGGAAAAACTACAGGCATTTGTTCTCTTTTGCTCCCACCTTTCCATCCATTCTGGGTGTGACTGATTTGAACATGTTTCCTGAAATCAGCAGTGCCCTGTGAGTAAGGTATGATTTATAATACAGATATTTGCATGCCAAGGTGCCACTCTACACTCATCTAGTCTTGCTGGCATGACCAATCTCTGCTGCCTTTTCCCATTTAACTATGAACTTATGACAGAGCTATGCTCACCAGTTCTCTCACTGATGAGCATCTCTGCCACATGTACCATCTACCTCTATTGGCTGCAATGCAGCTGGAGCAGCACTGTGATGATGGGAGTCACCACCCAGAATGGCAGACAGTTCTGTGGGGACTGATAAATTCTAGCAGAGCAGAAGAAAAGATAAAAATCACAAACTTTGATTCCAAGCCAGACTGTGAAATCATTCTACTCCTTGAGAGAGAAAATGATTAGTTTTGTTATGAGAAATGGGAAAGAGAAAGGGAAAGCAAAAAGGGAAGGGGAAAGGACAGTTTTTCACCATCACCTCTTAGACATGTTCTAAGCCCAGATTCATCCAGGTGAAGTTCCACCACAGATGCAGAGCCTGGACTTCCTTTGGGCTAGGTGCCTCTGCAGGCTTCATTCCAGCAGGAAACATTAGGCTCAAGGAATGAGGTGTAATTTAGTACTGCTGACTCTGGACTCAGAGTTGGAGTAGGGAAGAGGCCAAAATCCTTTGCAAAGACAACATGTAGTTCTGCTTTGACTTATAGCATTTCCCCACATAGTAGCCACATTACTTGCCTTGCTTGACACCAAATTTTGGTCTCAACGCAGTCGCTACATACATGTCTTCTGAGTCTGAGCACCTTGCTGCCATTTTCTGTACTTCTGTTTCTATTGCTCCACCTTCAGCTGACTACAAGGACAGCTACTCCAGGCACACCCCAGCCTTGCTTGGTCATTCTTCACTTCAGTCCAGTTATTGACCCAGATATGTGAAATCAACAAGACAACAGTAGGCAATGTAGGACTTGGCCACTGTAACTAACTAGTAAATGAACCTAACTTCTCACTTGGCTCTTTTTTCTCATCTTAGCATCTTGGAGTTGCTAAGAACTTTGCAGAAGCTAGAATAAAGAATCCTAAAGCAACATCACATGTGTCCTGTTCAGCCTAATATGTTTAACCAGCTAGTTGTGTAGTGGTATCTCATCTCTGCGGTCTGATTTGTGGGTGGTGGTGTGTGGAAACAAGAGTTGGAATTGATGACCCTCATGGGTCCCTTCCACCCCTTCTGTGATTCTATGATCTGCCTGCAAACTCGGCACCGAGAAGGAGGAGTTAAGAGCTGAGATCTGTGATCTGTCCTTATACTTTAACTACAGAGAGAGCTAGGTGCTGTATATATCAAATCCAAATGTTCCCATGTCCTGAAAGCACCTCACACATGGTCCTTAGCAGTCAGTAGTGGGGAAGTAGAATTCTTTGCCTTTTTTTATTTTATTTTATTTTATTTTATTTTATTTTATTTTATTTTATTTTATTTTATTTTATTTTATTTTATTTTATTTTATTTTATTTTGACAGAGCAGAAAAGCAGATCACAGTGGTTTGTTTTGGCTTTGCAGCCTACAAACACTGACCCACTGTCAAGGAAAACTGACATCACAGAGCTGTCTAAAATGTTTCAAGGAATTAATGGTTGAAGAATAATGTGATGGAGCTAAAAGATGGATAAGACAAGATTGACAGGTCTCTTCCAGCCTTATTTTTGATGGTAAAGATACATATTCTCTTCTGTAAAACCACTCTAAACAATTTTCTACTCAGTTCCTAGGATCTTAGATCTTAGGTCAACTTAGGTTCTAGGATCCTAGGTCTTACAGTCCAGAAGGATTTTATCCAGAAACTCATCTTCATCTCTCCTAGAGGATGCTGAGCATCACAGAATCAAGAGACTCTCAGCTGGTGTTGCAACAACTTGGAAGAAAGGCTGGAAGAGTCCAGTTCCACCATGCTTCTCAATGATAAGGGGATAATTTATGTTTGAATTCTAGAAAGATACCCCCAGGTAGAAACTGATATTAGGAAGCTTTCCTGTGATACTGAACCAAATTCTAATCTCTGTGGCTGTGGGAAACAAGGCTAGGAAGATTCAGGATGTTGTTTTTGTCTCCATGTGCATCTGACTTGATTAGTCCAAATGGGTCCAGGTCTATGAGGTGAGGATCAAGCTGGTTCAGTTTGTTTTCAGACATACCAGAGATAGCGTCTAATTCCTCTGCTAAAGGGAAAATCCTTTGCTGGAGAAAATACTTTGAGTACTCTTCAGACCTACACAAAAGCAAAAGCCATATAGAAAAAGCCATATAGAAATCAGTGGTAGATCTGTGCTGAGATTTTTTTCTACCATCTGACCTCCAGCCTCTCTTCTTGGCTCAATGAGAATAACTTTACGGGGCAGTTTAGTTTTGTTTTTTTCCCTCTGTTGGCTTGTAAGTTCTTTAGAGTCCTTACATTTGTCAGGCTGAGGATCACACCTTGATCTAAGGTTGTGTGACAGTAAGGAAGTTTTAGGGGATGCTCTATTCCTGAACATCTGTTTGGAAGAGCAATTTGAATGCCGGAGTGCCAACCACCAGTTTAAAAATAGAGGCACAGGACATATAGAAAGCAGTTCATGACCCTGCTGGGAGGCTTCCAACACTGGGCAAGTTTACTGAAATTGTAGGGAACAGTCTGATTTTTTAACTAGTTTTCATTGGCGTAAATGCAAGGAGTTATATTTAAAAATGGGGGGAAAAGGGGAGGGAAGAAAAAGGAAAAAGAAAAAAGAAGGAGGGAGGAAAAAAAGGAGAAAAAAAAATAAATAAAAAGAGAGATGTGGACCTTACTGACGTGCTTTCTGTGGAATCTGTCGGTCACACGACTGCACACCAGCCCTGCTGTGGCCCTGGGTGCTGAGGACAGGCTGTGCTGAGGCTGGCTGCCAGCCCTCCTGGTGGAAACGTGTATTTACCGGAGGTGGGGATAGCCAAGTCCCCAGGCTGTGAAATGCCTGCCAGGCACTGTGATTCCCCATGATCCCACGCTTCCAGATTCCTCTGTGTTGGTGGCAAACATCACATCCAAGAAGGCCACGCTCATCTCACCATCTCTATTGTCAAATCCATTCGGGGACTCTTCTCCTCCTAATCACCTAGCTGGGAAAACCTTGCCTCCCAGGTTCTGTGTTGCATCTGTTCCACACCACTGCCTCCTCTCATCTCTCAGAGACAAGCTGTGATGCCACAAGTAGATTCATTTGCCATAACACAGGCATCTAGGACCTCCTGTGATGCCCTTGGTTACCACTGTGTGGAGCAGATCACCTGGTGTCTGCTTTAGGTTGATGTGGATCACTCTCCAGGTTACTCTTACTGGATTTCCATTGGCTATAACAGGAGCTTAGGTGTCTCATGCAAAGGAAAACATCCATCTTCCAACATTCAAGCTTGGTATTAGGAAATATTTCTTCTATAAAAGAGTGCCTAAGCGTTAGCACAGGCTGCCCAGGGTGGTGGTGGAGTCACCATCCCTGGAGGTGTTTCCAGAACCATGGAGATGTGGCACTGAGGGACATGACCAGTAGGCTGGGTTGGAGTTGGTGATTCTAGAGGTCTTTTCCAACCTTAATGATACTATGATCTGAGTGTGTGAGTATTTGCAAGCTAAACACTATCTCAACTTAAGGAAATGTTCTTTTACAATGATATCTCTCTGCAGACACTACCATCATCCCTGAGCCCTTTCCCATTTCATAATGCAGGGGGAACTCAGCTCTACTTTTTTGTTTTCTTTCTTTTCCTGCAAAAACAGTGGGCTGCTCCATCACTCTGCTGTAACTCTTAAGCACACTTTTCTTCAATAGAAAACTGCTCTGGTCAACTGAGGAGGACTCACCCAGTCATGCATTTCTGTCAAAGCAACTGTGTGTTAGCTACTCTGCTCTGCACCAGAGCTGGCTGCATCTACCGTGACCTGCATTTGGCCCATGACTGTTGCTAGTGCCAGGCCAGCAAGAAGTTCATGAGATATTTGTCATTTCTTTCCATTCCTTTCAACGTTTGGTGGGATTTCCAGCAGCGTGTGGCTCCAACTGTGGAAAAAGTTGCAGTGAGGAGCTGACTTGTTTAGATGAAATGTTCTGCATCCTCTTGAGTCACTTGCAATTTCCTTGACTTCCTTGTATTATAGCCCTGAACAAGAACTAAAAAAAAGCAAAAAGGAGAGAGAAAGAGAAAGAAAAATTAAAAAGAAATGTTTCTCATCTTGAGCCAGAAGGAGAGGAGGAAGAAACTCCCTGGCGGGTGTCAGATTTTCGGATTGCAAAATTAACAGCAAATGAGCGTGTTCACTTCAGAGTGTGCCTCATCCTTATCGTGACTTCTGCTTGGAAAATATCTCCTAGACAAGGACTTCTGCAAGGACACCTGGTAGCACTCAGTGCCTGAGGAGTCAGCTCTCCTTTCATTTGTGGAAGGCGAGCACTGAGACTCACATCTTGATTCAGCAGTATCATAGAATGGGCTGGTTTGAAAAGGACCACAATAATCATCCAGCTTCAACCCCCTGCTATACGCAGGGTTACCAGCTATAAGACTAGGCTGCCCAGAGCCACATCCAACCTGGCCTTGAATGCCTGCAGGGATGGGGCATCCACAGCCTCCTTGGGCACCCTCTGTGTGAAAAACTTCCTCCTAATATCTAACCCAAACCTCCCCCATCTCAGTTTAAAATCATTCCCCTGTTCCTATCACTGTCCACCCATTCCTCTTCCTGTTTATATGCTCTACTAAGCATCCTCCTATAGGGGGTTCTTCCCCCTGAGAAAAGAGGACTAGTAATACCGCTCTGCTCCCATAAGGTTAGGGGCTTAGTTTCAAGGCATCCACAGCCTTGGGGAATGGAGGCAGATACATTGCCTTCCTGCTTTTGCTGGTGGCTCACTGGGAGGCAGTCATTAACTCCACCTGAGCCTTGGTTTCCTCACCTGTAAACTGGAGACACAAAGCCATATGGGTTCTGGCTGCTGCAGATGCTGGTGGTTATGGATTTGATAGTGAGAGCAGATAGAACAGAGAAGTTTTTGCTATGTAAGTAGAAGGAGTTTCTTAACAGCGGCTTAAAATAGAGCCCATAATGTCATTTTTGTGCCACTTCCTGATAAGGCATTCTGATGTTGTTTGATATAGTTCTGGGGACCATGCTTAGGCAAAAAGAGAGGGGAAAGGTGGCAAGTCTCTCTTTGCCACTTTTGAATTCAGCTTGGTTCTGATGAGTCACTGAAGTGAGTCACAGTAAATGGTTCAGCTGTAAGGACCACAGTGTTTTCTCCCCATCCCTGGGACTCATGCCATCAGCTCCCTGGGGCTTCTTGGTCTTGGTTTCATTTTTACTGGGAGGAGGAAGTGGTGCCTCCAAATTCTACCCATTTTCAGTATTACATGGGTTGTCTGCTGGTAGGGAAGGGAATGTTGATATAAAATGACTGTCAAGTTGATTACTTTCTTTTTCTTTCCAATACCTTGCCCCACAGTTCACCCACATCACATATTGTGTTCTAATAAGGACTGAACTGCTTGGTTTCCTTTTTAAGAAGACCTGGGTGTAGAGAGAAAAAGAGTTTAATCCAGGATTAACATGTTTTGGATAGCATGAATGCAGCCATGGTCGTAGCACTTCCTGAAATGCAGAAGAGGGTGAAGAATCAGAGTAACTTTAGTGTGGCCTTCCATAACTAAAAGTGCAAGAGGAGCTAATGCTAAAATAATATGCTCCAGAAATGAAGGGAAAAGTGTTTCCTCCTTTAGATGGGAGACAGAGATGCTGGGTATTACTTGTCCAATGGCTTTAGGTAAACGTGGGCTATTTTGGCACAAGAAAAATAAAATGACTGTGAAGTATATGCACGTGTAAGATTATGGTGGAGACTGGGCAGCAGTTTACCAGTAGAGGTAAGATAGAAAAGACTGGAGGTTTTAAAGAAACATGGGTATGTGGCACATAGAAACATGGTTTAGTGGGCATGGTGGGGGTGGGTTGATGATTGGACTTGGTGATCTTAGAGGTCTTTTCCAGCATTTATGATTCTCTGGCTACAGTTATCTTGAGATGGAGCAAGATGACTTTCAAAAGGAGTGTGCTGCACAAAGGGCTTCTCTACCCTGGTGACCCTGTTAGTGGCATCATGCAAAGCTACTGGATTCTAAGGCTTGATTTTAGTTTGTTGTGTTCAAGGAAGATGAATTCAACCTGGAACAGGTGCAAAGGGCAACAAGGACCATCAGAGGAAGGGTGTGCCCTGTTTAGGAGACTCAAAGTCTTTGACATGTTTAGCTCAGCAAAATGCAAGGTTGGAGCAGTTAAGATCATACCCTATAAATAGAATGGGATTTAAGGAGTATAGAGGGAAAAAAGCTATTTAAACCTAAAGACATCATTGGCATCGGAACAGATGGGGATAAACTGGTCATGAATAAATTTAGGTTGGAAAGTGGAAGATGATTTTTAACGACTGAAGCAAGTCTTCCAGAGGGAGCAAATAAACGAATTCCTGGAACCTGCTAAGTTTATGAGGTGGTGACTGCAATGGCAGTGAGCATAAAGACTACAGACTTCAAAATCACCATCTCTGGAATGAATGGCTCCCCCAGCCCTATAGGCTATTGTCCTTGGGTTTTCTTCTTTGTACCTGAGTCTGTTCCACTATGCTTGCATTGTGAGTTATTCCCATCAATGCTACAAGAGACCTGAGTTGGTAGAAAGCTGTGGGTATATGGAAATAACACCCTTATTCCTGAAAAAGAGATAGTTTTGCTGTTTCATTAAGGCACGGTGTGCCTGCATGCACAGACATAACAAGCACAAAGAAAGTGGTTACTAACCTTTCTACTGTGAGAGCTAGCAGATGTAGGTCTTAAATCCCTAAAGCAGATGCCTGACCTTAACTATAGTTTTGATTTTTGAACTTTAAATTTTATAAGGTTTAAAGTCATTTGGCAATAACTGTGTATGTAGAAGATGATTTGGTTTGATGGAAGAATTGATCGCTTTGGTTTGCACAGACAGCCTCAAGCTGAATTAAACTGGTTTCTCAGTAAAACTGGTATAATTTGCCTATGAATTCTGTAAGAACTGGGAGTACAAACAGGATAAGATCTCTGGGGAACTTGTTGCTGTGGTCACTCCCAGCTGGTAGTACCAATGGTAAATAATGTGAGGATGCTTCTTGTATATGTGGGTCACTTTGCTGAGGTCTCTGATCCTGATTCATTGAAGAATTCTCCTACTGATTTCAGCAGGCTGAAAGCTAGTCATGCCCCAGCCTTGACTGGGGGCACTTTGTAGGACTGCATTCTGAAACCAAAGTGATACAGCTGAATACAGCTAAAAACAATGAATTGAAATAATCATCTCTTGTTCCAGGATCTTTGTGAAGGTAAACCTCAATTCCCTTATGATGCAGGTAACTTCAAGGTGCGTGGAGACTACAGGATCAGTAGTCTTGGCAATATTCCACAGTGTAACTTAGTGGATAGAACAGAGAAATACTCCTGACTTGATTTCCTTTGTCAAGTTGGTCAGTCAGCCTAGCCAGCTGTACGACCTGGAAAACAAGAAGGAAAGCGAGGAAAGGCTGGGTTTCCAGAAGGATTCATGGTCCTGGATAAGGCACATAAACTTGTATATCTAATGAGGAGAATGTCTCCCACCACTGAGTTTATAACACCTACCCTCACAACTGGACACTAAGTGGCCCATCTCTCCCAGGCATTGGCAAAAGAAGTTCTAAAATAACGGAGCTGTGGATTTGATTTCCTTCAAGGTCAAGAAAAGACATGAATCCACATCTTCTATTTATTGTGTATAATGAGATCAAGACTGTAATGCAAAATGGATGTGATGATTCTTCTTCCATTACACAGAGAATATAAGTTTACAATTTCTGTTTAATTCCTGTTTTGCTCCAATGATTGCCCATGCTTCAAGGCACACTTGATGATTCCCAGGCTCCCTTGTAGCTGTTTCACTAAAAGAAGAAATTTAGTTACAGTTGACGGGGTAATTCACTCATGAGTCCACACCAGACAGTGCAGATGCATGTTGCATTGAGTTTACTTATTGTCCCAGGGCAATCCTCCAACTCCGTCCATCTGGACTGCACCAGCCTGCCTCCTACTTGTCAGCAAGTTCTGTAAGTTTATACCTTGTTTCAGAATGCTTAATACCCACATCACTACAGAGCCATCATTGGTAGGGTGCAACATAACCCCATCGTTATTTTGGATGCTCTGAACTGAGCTGACCCTCTCCATCCAGGGAAACCACAAGTTATGAGTCAAGGTTACTAGGTTCCAGCAAAGACCCACATCTGGGTCTCTGTGGTGGGAGTGCTGCACATCTGCCCCGAGCGCTGTATGTGCCACGTGGTCCAGGGATGAGTCCTCTTCCCCTCCTGAAATCCACAAGGCCCAACCCAAAGCAGGAACTTAATTCTCAGATCCGGTCACCTCAATACTGCTGGAATCACCACTGGGCACCGTGAGACCTCATTTCTGTTGGCAAACCTTGTCATTTAGACAGAGTTGCTCAACAACCTTTTAGCAAGCCTGTGGCTTGAATCCAAGGTATCCATATCCCAAACCAGTATTCAAAGGGCTGGACCAGTTTTCTTTTTGCAACCAGCAGTTCACTGGATACTTTAGAGTTGGGCCAGTGAACCTCACCCTTGTCATACAAGATGAAACAGATGAAGTAATTTGATGGGCTAGTGGTGGTTGAACTTGATGATCATAGTGATGTTTCTCAACCTTAGCCATAATCCTGGAGCAAAGTGCCTCATCCAAAGAGGGCGTCAAGATGGCAGGAATGAATGCTACAGTCCCAGTGCATAAAGTGCTCAGAGAACCCATGTGATTTTGTTTAAGCCTTGGAAGCAGAGAGCCACAAACTGACAGTGCTGCATGCCCTCAGCAAGTTTTGCTCTTCCTAGATACAGGTTATTGAATGTACCCTGAGCTGCACCGTATATCTTGCGTGTGATAGATCAGGAGGCTCAAACACACCCTGCACTACTACCTAATCCAAAAGGAGAGGCCTCCTGGGATGTGCTCTCTGAAGCTGTTCTTTGAGTTAGGGAATGCTTCCCAATTTTTACCCATAGTCATAGAATATCCTACACTGAAAGGGAAGGGGCCCTAAAGGATCATCAAGTCTTTGGCTGGTATTTTCTTTCCTTGATATCGTGCCTCTCTTTCCATGCCCTCAGACCATGCTCTTTTGCTGGTGTTTAAAGCTCTCAAATTCTTGAGGATAATTAGCATATCCCCATCTCTGCCATCCGATCCTCTCCTTAGGTCTGCTCAGGGCCTCTCCAATCAAGGGCCATCCTGGTAGTATTGTGATGTCTCCTAAGAACCCAATCCCTCAGTAAACAAAGAACAAATGAGGTAATTAGGAAAATGTAAACAGGACGAGGGAGGCCCTTTCCCCCCTCATGAGAGCAGGACTTGGAGAAATTAGCACAAGTTTAGATTTACATTGTATAGAGACACAGATACCCGCAGTCCCCATGTAAAGCTAAATTCCTCATTTAATTTCATTACAGAATAATTCCTTCTGTCAGGAATACAAGCCTGCCACCAAACTGTTCCTGGGATACATCAAGAATCGTCTGATGACAGTAACTGGGACGGCAGCACAGCCTCTCTTCGATCCACCTTGAATAAGATTCCTAATTTAAAACACATATCCAAATGAGATAGGCATCCAGAGCTTCAGCATGCACTGTGCAGTAACATTTCTTGTTTTATATTCTCAAAATATGCCACGTATCCAGAATAAAGTCACTTCCTTTTTCATTGCTTCATTTCATAGAACCGTGGAATCAGCTGAGGTTGGAAATGATCTCTAGGATCACTGAGTCCAACCATGAATCCATTTCCACCATGGTCACTGAGCCACTTCCCTATTTCCGACACTAAGGCTAAATGAATTCTGGCAAATTAAGTGTAGCTGGGACCATTCCCTGGCCTGAATCCATTACTGTAGAAGGATGATATCTATGTGATTATATTCTTTTACTTTCTAAGGTAGGGTGGCTGACTCTAGGTTGCCTAGTGGGCATGGCCCCTGGTCTGTGCTAGCTTCCAAAACATGCCCAGGAACAGACTATGGATGAGGTGCTTAGTTTTGGCTTGAAGGTGATTGGAGACTGCTTGGGCAACAGGAAAGTCCCAGCAATCCAGTTCTTTTACCCTGGGCTTGCCTAGTTTTCAATAACAGATGCAGCATAACAGGTACATAAAACTGAGGCTTAGTGTTCTCAGTGAAGAAAAAATATGAGAGAAAGAGTTTGGGGGTACTTTGGTTTCATTCAATTCTAATATTTGAGCCCTGGTCTTGAAAATGTGATGATCTCGATCAGCTTTCTGCTCTGAAAATGCCAACCTAAACACCAAACTTGGGATTTCTTTCTGAAGAATTTACTTTCAAAGACCAAAATGAGGAACAATTTCTCTGCTTCTAGATAGAGCTTCTCTCTAAAGGCTACCTCACAACAAACTTGAACAAAACAATCTTTCTTCATCATGAAACAAAACAAAACATCTTTCACCAGCTGGCCAAAATACCTTACCCCGATGAGCATGAGTAACATTGCCATCTAGTGACTCCTCCCATAACAGTTAATTAACCATCTTCTGGATTCACCCAATTTCAGGAAAGTATTGTCAATGGGAGCTGCAAGGAGGGATTGGAAACAAAGAAATGCTGAGATCAAGATTTTCTAATACGTCCTGAGTGCAGCAAGAGGGGAGCACAGCATTCATCCTTGTGGTCATTAAGCTGCATGCCTAGGCTTTCTGAAATCAATTTATTTTGGTAGCAGAATAAGAACGTAATTGTGACCCTCAGGAAATCCTGGCTGATCATAAGGCTGATGTTTCTCTCATCTTTGAAGTCTCTTCAAGGTCAGACTCTCCTATCTCTTCTTTGCAAGCCAACACCTTCTCAGAAGTTTTGGACTGCACAGGCATCCCCAAAGCACTAAGGTGTTGCCAAGGATGCTCACCAACTGAACTGCAAGACAGCTGTGTGCACTGGAAAGGATCTCAGAGAGATGCTGACATCTCTAAGGTTTACTCTTTCCGTTCAATGCAGATATTGTCAACTCTGTTCCTTTCCTATGCTCCTTTCAGAATCATTTTAGCTCTGATCCCTCCAGGCTTCCCCAACAATAGCAAATGCCTCCTATTTTTCAGCCAGAAGGAACTGAGATAATAAAAGGACACAAATTAACAGAAATAGCTTGAGCAGAATTGCGTGTACTTGCCGAGTGTGACATTCCTGAAGTCACAGTATCTGAGCGGTTACACATTGTTTCCATCTCTCCCCATTTTTTCCAGTACAGGTAGTTTACGTTCAGACTATTTGTGCTTGATGCTCCATGTCTGATTGAAGTTGGCCACCCTCATCTTGGTTGCACCTCGTGCCAAGAATGTAACTTAGACTTGGGTTATCTTTGGACAGTCCTTGAAACCTAATTATTATTAGTAAACAGAACAATCTGCTTGCAATTCTGCTCTGTATTTAATTGCTGCCCTGAGAATAACCCTGCATGTAAATAACAGCATTTATGCAGGGACTTCAAATATGTTAGAAAAAAACAAGGATTCAGTCTCCAGATCCTGACAGAGGTGGTAGGAATCTGCCCTGCTCATTTACAGATACGAGCTTTCTGGGATGGTGATATTATGCTCACTTCTTCTCAGTGGTTAACTTAGTTGTTATCGCTGTGCTGTTCAGCACAAGAAAAGGATGTGTGACCCAGACAAGCTCTCAGAGGCTGTATTCAAACCATTTACTCAGGATGGGTAGCCTGGTGACACGAGCACTTCTCACATTTGATGGTACAGAGAGATTGCTCCAGCGTTCTCATGTTTTGTCCTGGCTATTGACAGTTTGGGCATGTGTATGGCCAAAAAAAAACCTGTTCCAAATAGGTGCTCTTAGCTCTCAGATTTAGCTGTGGCTCCAACTAATGCTCCTATAGGACATTCAGATGGTAATTCAGACAACCATAGTAACACTCATTTGTTTCTCTGCTGATCAGTCTGTTGCTTATCATAGAATCATAGAATCATAGTATCACCAAGGTTGGAAAAGACCTAAAAGACCATCCAGTCCAACCGCTCACCTATTACCAATATCTCCCAATCAGTTTATATAGCTGATTATCACAGAAAACTTGTTTTTGCTTGATTTTAAAACAAACCAAGATCATCAGTGCCATTGTGCTCAAATTGCAGGCTCTGATGCATACCATGCCTTTCCGTCTGCACCTGGAAGTACAAGGTTACAGATCCTTACCCCATGCACTCTTATGCCATCCATGCAGTAGAAAAAGGGAAGTGGAGCTTGGCAGAAATTTGCCTGGACGTAAGCTGCTCTGTCAGTCACCTTGGAGCAGTGTTCCTCCTTTTCCCTCTTATGCACACAGTGCCTCATCATGTAGATGGGAGGGGGGATGAGGGGGGTAGGGGCTTCAAATGCCTCAAATGAATCCAAAATTGGGACTTTTCTTCCTATTTAAGAAAAAGGGGTTGGGGCTTGTCCTTTCTCTCTCTCTCTCTCTCTTTCTCTCTCTTTCTCTCTCTTTAATATCTATATATTCCTTTCTCCTTTTCTAAATGTCAGCACGTTGACTTAAAAATACCTCACAGAAGAGTGTTTAGTGTGGAGTGAGAATGTGGATGGGAGTATCAGGAAGAAAAATCTAAAATTTCTGTGTACTGTCTGATATTTGAGTGATGAGAGGAGGAAGCTCTTCTTGCCACTATTTAAAGAAAGCCAGGCAGACAAACCAAAGGAAAGTTAATATCTGTCTATTACGGTAACCTAGGATCAAAGGATAATTCCGGTTGGCGTGGATGTTGGGAATACAACAACTTTTCCAGATATTTGTGTATGGTGGTAGATAGACAAATGTGTGCATGTGGAAAAAGAAGAAAGAGAAGATATCTGGTGAAAAGCATGGCTATGAGACCCTTGAAAACCATTGTGCTTTAGCTACAGGGCTGCTGAAAGTGTTGCCAACTGGCATTTCACCCAGCTGCTTTCTGATATAATTCAATGACTTGCAGACCTCTCTACCTCTTCTCTGTTCCCTGGATGGTTCTCTGAGTTGTTAAGATCTTACAGGGCTGGCTTACCTGTGCCTAGTCTGCCTTTTGGAACTCGTGACAAAATATTTCCTTGAGAAATGGAAGGCTCAGATTGGTAATGAGAGACATAAGGGCAGGGGAGAGAGATGCAGCCAAGGCACTAGGACTGAGCAAAACAAATGGAGCTGCGTTATACAGAGCTGTTAAGTAGGATCTGGCTCCCGGCTGCTCGTTTTCACTGAAGAGAAACAACTGAAATCATGGAAAAAGAGCCTTATCCTTTCCTGAGACATTTCTACCGCCCCTCCATTGCAGCACAACTATTTGAATAGTTAATGTGGCATTCACTCATTATGAAATCCAGCAGTGAAAGATGAAGGGAGAGGGAAAACTGGGCAGAACCTGTTACTTCCAAAACAGGTGAAACCAGATTATTTTCCAGTGGAAAACAAACATCTCACCATCAGCAGAACAATGTTGGTAGATTCTCATCTCTCACTGCTCACTTCCAGCTCCCAGTGACATATAATTCCCTCCCATTGGTACTAAGTGCTGAATTATTTCCTTGCATTGCTGTGTTGTGTTGCGTTTAGTTGTGTTGTGTTGTGTTGAGTTCTGTTGAGTTCTGTTGTACTGAGTTGTGTTGTGTTTAGTTGTGTTATGCAAAAAACCTCTGGAGAGGAATGTTAGGAAAGGAAAGGGTGGAAAAACGAGAATAATTTTCAAATAGATCACTGGTTGTGCTCACAGAACTTAAAACCTTTGTCTTGAATGGACTAAAACTGGCTGCTTGATAGATTTCAGGAAATATCTGCACACAGGGGCTCCTAATTTGCCTGAAGCACATCTAGAGGGGGTCCCACAGTAATCCAACTTCAGCCAACACCTTTATTTACGTATTTTATACATCCAAGAAAAGCAGAAAAATTATTGCTGGCACAATCCATAGATGTGGCAGACTACTGAAAAGCAATGAAAATCGCCAGAAACAGGTCCGTAATGCCCATGCGGTCTGGATCACTTGCTAGGGCAGCTCGTTTGCGCAGCGTACAATTTTAAAGCAGCCAAATTAATGGCCAGTAATTGGCAAATGAAGAATGCAATTCACATGAGACTGGAGACGGCATCCTGGAAAGCATTGGCCCTGACCAGCTTGGGATTGTGGTGCTGGAACAGTGCTGCAGGGTGAGGGATAATGAAGCCTTTGGATGTTTGAGCACAGCCCTGGTGGATACAGCACTCAGATTCTCTCCAGTATTTCTGGGACCACTGCTAAAATATTGGGCTACGGTCGTGATGTCCACACTTGAGATGTTAAAAACCAAAATGGATTGATTTTTGTCCCAGGGTGAACTTGTGGTATGAAATCTTTTCCTCTAAAGTTGCGCTGGGGGAAGTTTGGTGTGAAGATTATAAGAGGAAATTCTTAAGTTTTAACTGGGATTCCTGTAAAAGGGAGATGTTGTAACAGCAGGGGATTTTCACTCAGTAACGACTGGACATGAGGTAATTTTCCCTCAGTCAAGTAGAGGGTGACTAGGAGTTCATCCACTTCTGATTACATAAGGAAGTGAAAGTTAATATTCTTTGCAAAAGTATTCCCCAATGGCTTGCACATCCAATGGAAGGAAAGGGACAAGAAACTAATTAATATATATATATATATATATATTGAAAATAAAAAAGGGAAAAAAGCTAACCAATGCCCTGTGCTATCACTTCAGTAGTGGAGAGCGATGCAGAGCTTTAGGCTACAGGTCTTGGTTTCATCTGCTCCCTGGGGCGAAATAAAGGGTTTCTAGGAAAACAGACACTGGAACAAGGACAAGTAACTGTGCCCAGCCTCAGTGAAATCATTGTCAGAATACACGGAATAGTCCTGGCATGCACTACATGTAAAAAGCCATTAGTGAAGGTACCAGATCACTAATTCCCAAACTTTTTGGAAGAACTTTGCCAACCCTCAAATTTTCTTGCAAACCACTGCACACCCATTCGAGCTTAGGAAATGCAGACTTGGTAGCTCATATGTCTTTAGGCTTAATAGGCTTCTATGGCCTAGATGCAGCCCACTCACCACAGGCACTCGGACCACCAGCAGTTATTAAACCGCAGCTGGAGTTCTCCTATGCTCAGAGAATAAAACTGAGCCTCTGAGGTCAACGGGAGTCTTTCCACTGACTTCAACAGGCTTTAGATCATGGCCTTCCCACGCTAGCGTAAAGGCACTACTGGCTGACAGTAGAGGGTTGCAAAAAGCATTGTCTTACTGTATGGATGGGTCCCACATGGTTTGCTCTGTATTTTGCTTTTTTGTTGTTGTTTTTCATAGAATGAATCACAGAATCATAGAATTGAAAAGGACCACAATGATCATCTAGCTTCAACCCCCCCTGTTATGTGCAGCATCACCAAACACCAGACCAGGTGAATCCCTTCCCTCCAGGTGAATCCCTTCCCTTGCACTGCTCAGCATCTCGGGTGAATATATTCTGGCAGAGAAATGTCAGGATTTCTCCTCAGCCTTTCTGTAATAACAGCGCTTTTTGGTATGTGTAATTGGAAGTACCTTGAGGACTCCCAGAGCTTGTGGAGTGCAGGAGCAGCCAGTTCATCATTTGATTCTTTATCTTCATCACAAAATTAATCAATTTTATCATGTATTTCTACCAAGGAAAAGACTTGAAATAGGATTGCAAGCACCCTCCAATGGGATGGGTTGCTACTCTTCACTTAGGATCAGTCCATCCCACCAACCATCCTTAAACTTGCAGTTTAAAGCAAGTTGGTTTGGCTACATCAAAATGCCCACTTGATCCTGACAATGAGGTGTCATTCAACCCTTATACATTAGTTGTTTCAGTCTGAATTTGATTCTTACCCCTACAGCTAGATGAGACCAATTTCTCCCACGTATTCCCAACATAGACACCAATATTCAAGTGTTATTTAGGTTGTGAGGCCCTTTCAGGATCTGAGCCATCTGACCAAACGCAATTATCTATTTTATGAGTAGATGAGCTATACCCTCAAGAAGAGTATCTCTCTTCAAGGAATCTGAAAGAACTAAATCAGATGTATCTGATTTTGGTCAGAAAATAAATGAATGAATGAATGAATGAATGAATGAATGAATGAATGAATGAATGAATGAATAAATAAATAAATAAATAAATAAAGGCACCAGTGCTCTGTCAGCTTTGCGTCTTTGTGTCCTACGTGCTTTATGAAAACGAGGGTCTTTACTGAGCTATCCCACTGCAATAAGATCTTACTAAAAAACTTTCTAATAAAAACAGAGTGGTGTGATCTGTTTCTCAGATTTTTCAATGCATCCTTTTTCATATGTGGCTTCAATCACTGATTGGGCTCTTCTTGCTGCAGGTGATTTCTCTGGGTAACTCTGTGTGGTTTTTGCTGTCATGGATGGCTTATATAGTTATATGTTCTGTGCCTTTGATGTTCAGGTGCTAAACTTCTTCTGAAATTAATCTTGCTACAGCTCAGGCACTTCTTCAGTGTTACGTTCTCATTTCTTGTGCCAGGAAATTAAGATTAGATCTTCCTTAGCACCTTGCTGTATAGTAGATCAGACTGTTCCTTATAGCCAGAAAAAGAAAAACACAGAGGAACTGTCAGCATTGTCTGGTGGAGCCCTTTTTCTTGGGAGATGTTAATAGGGACAGCACATCAACTGAACAGCAGCAGCTGTCCCTACTGCTCCTTTCACCACTGTGTTTGCATATATGGATGAATTCAGTGTATACATTCTAAATCATAGGATCATAGAATCGATGGAATTGGAAGGGATATTTGACGGTCATCTAGTTCAGCTCCCCAAACGAAGGTGTTTTTCTCTTATGATAAGAAAAAAACATTGAATTGCACATCTGAAGGATACCTTCTTCCTCTAAAACAAATATTTGCTTTAGAAATAATGCAGATTTCCACCGACATGAACAATAATCCTCAGGTCAATATTTCTTAAGTCATATTTTTAAGTCAGAATTTCCAGTCACAGGCAACAGCGAAGGAAAGAATTTTATTTTCTTAGTTAGAATAAAAGCAAATTTCCAAATGCCAAAATTTCCCATGAATTAGAAATCCTGAAATTTGGCTGGCTTAATTTCCTAACCCTGGTATCTGCAGTTGTGCCAGGACTGCAGAATAAATAGGATTTCCAGTCTGACTCACCGTAAATAAAGGAGCTAGTGTATGCAAGCCAAAAGTGATGAGATCTGGCCTTTGCTGATAAATTGGTAAGTATGAGAAGATTACCTGGGAGGAGTTTGATTTTTCAATTCTTTTTCCTAATGGTTACTTTACAGTACCTTCCCTTTATATCTTGTATTCACACCTTCTAATGAGGTATTAATGAGCTGTTGGTGGTTTCTTTAATTTAGGGCAAGGCTATTAAGGGAACATGAAGTCTTTACTAGGTTCCAGATTCTTCATAAAAAGAAGTGATGCATTATTAGATACGTCATGCCCGACAGCTTCCAGCACAGAGCAGAGACTCCATTGCCTTTGGGGTTGCTATGTAGTTGTGGGCTGTTATCTGGTGTTAAGATTTCCTGCAGTAGGTTATACTTGCAAAGCACCCTGGGCTGTTTTTTGGCTACTTACAGCAAAATGCCAGTAATCTCAGTAATCTCATTATTTTTCCTCTTACGACTAAGTTTGTGGGCTTGGGTAGATAAAGGGGAACTGGGTAATGGCAAAATAGATGTGGATTTAAATCACTAGTATTAAGTGCGTTCATTTGCAAGCTTCACCAGGATCTATGTGTAGCCATGAGTATGTTGTTTCATCTTCGCAGCCATTAGCATCCCTCTGTAAAAAGGCATTAAGATGACTTTCAGTCTCCCGTATGATAAAGTTTCATCATTTCTCCAAAACATCGATGACAATTTGATAGATAGCTTACCAGCAAGGGGACTATTTTTTGGAAATAAACGGGAAAAACCAATCTTGGAGTAATTTTGAAGTTGGATATGACTTTAAAGCTAGATTTGCTTTGAGTGGGGGTGGTCACCAGACACCTTCAGAAATACCATCCAGCCATAACTATTCCATGACTATAACAGTTATGTCTATACTTAGCCATGCACTCACCAAAGCATCAAGCTCCATCCTGGAATTTCTTCATCCTGGATTTCTTAATACCCATTTATCTGGCTCCTTATCTTGGCAGAGATGTTATATATACAAAAAAAAATTAACAACAGTTGAAAAGATTTTATAAGGAGATACAGTAGTGGGACAGCAAAAAAGACAGCTGCCTTCTGGCTCCCTGGTTTAATTTCTAGCATGTGAGAAAATAAATTGCATATACAATTGGGTTTGCAGAAATGTTCTTCTCATTCTTGGGATAGAATCTCTCAAGTTCTACTGCTTGTCCTGTGAATATTAACCTCTTTAAACACCTTAAAGAATCTAAACAGACTAAACTTGTGCTCAGGATGAGTTCACTGGCATTCCCTTTTATTGTATATTTGTAAATAGTACCTATGAAAATGACAGACCAATGGGTTTTTCTTCTCAGATTTATAGCTTTAGAGCCCTTAGCACAGCCTATGGGTTAGTTTTGCCTTCCCATTGACCTGCTACAAGCAAACACCAAGGCCACTGTAGGTCTTGGCCTCTCTTATCTCTGTTTGCTCATACAGAATCGAGCTTTAAAGGGCTGTGAAATGGAGACAATCATTGACAAGAACTGGTTTTCTCTGAGTTTAGATCAGTAACTCTGGGAAGAGCATTGGCCCTGAATAACCTAAAATAAAGTCTACTAACACATGTAAAGAGACAATCCTTGCAAGCTTGGACATCAAGGACCGATGAGATACTTTGCAACTACATTTGGACAAAATGATCTCAGTGGTCTTTTCCAGCTTTAATGGTTCTGTGATTCTAGAAACTCTCTGCCTCTACAAAACTGAGCAACATGTCTGGTCTTTTACCAACACCATAGGGTTGTTCTTTTTCTTCCTCCTCTGTGCCAGAGACAGAACCAAGCAACTGCGTTACCCAAAGATGACCCAATCCCAACTGAGCACTTGTAGACATTTAAATATGACCCACTGTTTGCTTTGTTGATAAGCAGTTTACAGTCTTGGTGGACTGGAGCAATGGATAGAGACAAACTACAGAAATCAAATATAAAGCACAAAAAGGAAAAATAATAATAATAATAATAAAAAAAAATCCTCAAGGAGCCACAGAGAAAGGTGTGGTATCCAACATCTATAAAAATGTGGTTTTCCAGTGTAGGCAGCTAAATATAAAAACCCTACAGAGAACTATAAATTCCTAATAAATATGATTGAACTACTGGAGAAAATCAGGCAGACTAGGCTCAAGAAAACAGAAGCAAAGCTGAGAGCGAGCTGGGGCCAGGGACACGTCTATTTATGATGTGTATTTTACATTACTCCGGAACTTGAGGATTTGTGACCTGGGTCAGGATCTGGTGAGCGCCATTCGAGGGCACGCACCCTGGGGAGCCGTGAAAAACGGAGGTTGTTCTGCAGCACTGAGAGGGAACGGTGTCGACAGCACATCTCCCAGAGGATATCCAAGCATGCTGTGCCTCCGAGGGCACAGCCCAACCACTTTTCTCACCCAGTGGCATCTGGAATAAGTATTTAAATCTGAGCTGGACAGGCTGAAAATGAGATTTTCTCCTTTTACTGGCTCAGCTGGGCTGGCCAATGAGTCATGGGCATGAAAACCAGTTCCTGATTTTTCACATTTACATTTCAAGACAGAATAAACAGCTATGCATCTGATTGCCTCAGTGTTCTTACACTTGATATTGAAGAATTTATCAGCAAAGGATAACTGCAGAAGGATAACAACCTTCATAGAAACACAGAATCATTAAGGTTGGAAAAGACCTTTAAGATCTCCTGGTCCAGTCATCAACCCATCACCACCGTGCCCACTAAACCATGACCCTCATTTCATTTCAGGCATTGGCCCTGAAATACATAAAAAATTCATATAAGCCCATATCCACAACTTCCCCAGCCTATAACTTTCTCTTTTATTATTATTTGTACTGTTTCCAAGAGGTGCTAATAACTATTTGACAAAGAAGGGGAACTTAAGACCATGTCAGGGGGTGTGCGTAGATCTCAGCCTTCCTTGAAGGCTGCCAAAACCAGCAGAGAGAACTGTCTCTGAAGAGAGACTGGAGGCAGCAAATAGCTGCAAAGAAAAACCACAGTCAGAGTCAGCATGGCCTTCACTTTACCTGTGCATGACAACAGGTATCCAAGGTAGCTGTGTAGGTTTGCATCGAAGATGCGTAGTAAACAGGAATTGTGATGGTAGATGGAGGGAGTAGGGAGGGGTCCCAATGTTTTTGTTTGTTTGTTTTGGTTTGTTTTTTTATCCCCCATGAAGTCTCAAAACACTTTGGCCAAAGAAAACTAAGGAGAGTATATGCATGGCTGGAAATACTAAGCTGATGGAGAGAGGGCAGCCAAGGAGCTGAGGGCAATCTCTGCCACTTTCCACTGCTATAAGAGCATTTGTAGGGAGGCTCTATCCAGATCAAGCCACTAGGAAGATGGGTTTTTTTTATGGCATGGCTCTTCTGGGGTGGGTGATAGTGAAGGTTCGGGTTTTGGGGTGTTCTTAGTGTGTTTCATGCTTACAGAGCAATTCAGGTCTGGGCTGATCTCTGAGGCTGGAATCAAAACCTTCTTCAAGCCTTCTCCCGGCTCATTTTTTCCTCCTTGGGATACCTCTTGTTCTTGCCAATTATTCAACAAACCCTTCCTTGTCTTTCCTGAACAGGACAGCTGTGTGGGAACCACTCCGTTTTCTTTGGTAGAAAATGTCATGATTCTGAAATCTGGTTTTGTTCTGAAGTAGAAGAACACACAAACAAGCACCAAGTTGTTGGTTTGTTTGGTTGGTATTTTTTGCCCAAAGTTTCCTGCAAATCACAATCAGAATGATCTGTTCTAAAAACTGAGCCACTTCATCCTGGCTGCGAGCTTTCCAAATTTGATAGGAACGTTTTAAAAGCTGGGAAACAGAAGCTCATTCAACGAGGTCAGAATGCCTTGTTCTGATTTTCAGTCTGCAAAGAAGATGGTTCCAAAATGGACGGTATCTCAAGACAAGTTTCAATGTCAAAAAAAGGGCATTTCGGGATAAAGAGCATCCCCCTACCCCTTTATTTTCTTTCTGTAGCTGCGCCTTATGGAGAATTGTGAACAATCTCCGAATAAGAAAACACTGATTCTTGAATGCTGTTGCACTGTTGTCTTGAAATCTCCTGAAATGCTTTACAGGACAGGGGTAATAAATGAAACATAGTGAAACAGAGGCACCCTACAGCCACATTTACCAGGTCACGTGCAAAGGCTACAATTATCTCGTGATGCCAAGGAAGACAGACCAGAGCAGGCCTTTCTGTGTAATAGAAATCTGGGGGAAGTTTAGGTGAGGAAGGAGCACAGGAGGGTGTTTTGTCATCTGGAAGCTCCAGTTTAGCCTGTTGCTGTGCCAGGACAGTGATTCAACAGCTGCTAACAATACATATTTCCACCCACAAACATACAACCACAATTGGGCAAAGTTGCCTAATGGATAAAGTGCTGTGCAAGGACTTATAAGCCTTTGATTCTGCTCTGACTTCTACCCCTTGAATATCAGCACGATGCTGAGTGAGCCATGCTGTGCCTCCAGATCCCTGTTTTCTCTCCGTTGATCTTTGCTGAGATGAAATGTTCTCCTGTATTTTCTGCAGTGGATTGAATGCAGTTTCCTTTGGCTCTTGGCTCAGCTATGCCTGACCCACCGGCACCATTTCAAGGATTCAGACAAGACTTTGTAACCTTGCTACTCTTCTGCTAATGGAGACATTGAGTTTAAAGTTGGAGCCAGGGCAGACAGACTCCCATGTCAGATGTCCCCGCTGATAAGCCTTTCTGTTGGACTTGGGTGAGAAATGCTGGCTCCTTCTCCCCATCCTTAATGAAGCCATGGCCAATAAACAAGGTTGAAGCAGGGAGCTGTGATTAACAGAGGCTTCAATCTGCCAAGAATTCATTAAAAAATAATTGTTAGCTTCCCACTCTGCTGCTAGCCAGGCTTTGTGCAAACATCGCCAGTATGGAAGAAAGAAAGAGGACAGTTTCTCAAGTACGTGCCACTGATTTTGTAGGGCAGCTTTGCCGATGGCAATGAGACCAGCCTGACTCCTCCTGAGGACAGCATCCTGGGTGCACTCATACATTACATCATGTGCTCTGGCCATTAAGGGGCTGAGGTTTTGTCCTTGGTTGACATCAAAATAGTAAGGGCAGCGGTTGCCATGGGAGGGCAGAAGTTGGATATTAGGAAGTATTTCTTCTCAGAGTGATCAGCCATTGGAACGGGCTGCCTATGGAAATGGTGGAGTCACCGTCCCTGGAGGTGTTCAAGAACCACAGTGATGTGACACTGAGGGACGTGGTCAGTGGGCATAGTGGGATGGGTTGGGGTTGGGCTTGGTGATCTGGGAGGTCTTTTCCAGCATTAGTGATTCCATGATTCTCTTACTTGAAATCTGATGGACTCTCATCCATGTGGTTCCTGAAGCAATGCCAGCAACCCCACCACCCAGTACTCACACCTCCTACGAGTCTGCGACTCTAAAAGCTGGATATAATGTGAAAAATAGAAAGAAGTGGATTGCTCAGCAATCTTGGGTGTCCTTAGTCCTGCTGGCTGCAGTCAGTCTTGCAAGTCTCCACTCAGAAACTCCTGGCTGGTACAGATTCAGAATAGCAGGAGCAGATGGGGCTGAGCTGAATGGAGCATGGCCAGGAAGGGAGGGAGTGAAACATGATTTGTATGGGGCCTTGCCAGTGAGGAGAGGGTGAACTCCAGGGTAGTGAGGTTATTATATGTGGTCATGGGGTCATATCTATGGCTGCTTTTATCAATTTTTCTCTTTCATCTAATGGTGTGGTTATATGCCCTGACTAACCATTTGTTCTAGTAGCTTCTAGTGATCTAGTTTTCACTGGATTATCATAAACCTCTACTGTATATATATGTATTTGTGGCATATATTTCTGATAGACACATCAGAGATCTATAAGAGGAGAGAACATATGTCTTGGGTCCACACAGCATATTGTGAGTTGTTCTGCAAAAGCCTGTTCACAGTCTTATTTTTTTCTCCTGCCTCCTATGGAGAACAGAGACATAGCCCAGCTAGTGATATATATACTTTCATATGATAGGTATACATTCTACATTCAGTTCTGTACTTACTCAGCTCACCAGCCCAGTGCACACCTATCGTATAAACCAGTAAGCACCAAGTGTACAACACTGGCGTGCATCCTTTGGCGATATGGGTGGGCAACAGGGGCAAGCTGTCTCCTCCATGACCTACTCTGACCATAGCAAGGAGCTCTTAGGAAAGGTCAGCATGGGAACAGGCTGTGGGCCAAGAGATGTGTCTTGTATGCCAAACCCATTGCAGGTAGGATGTGCACAATCATCATCCACCAGCAGCAGATGAATGGTGATGCGACATGGGCTTGGAGCCGATGAAACCAAAAGAGGATGCTGTGGGAGCTGCAAGCATCAGCACTTGGCAGAAGGTCTGTGCAAAGGCAGGGCCTGGCTCTGTGTCGGTGGTGATTTTCCAGTCTGGAGTGAATATAAATACCAACACAGCTGCTGTTGTTCTTGTGTGGGGCGGGAATGGGACTTTTGTAGGGAGGGAGGGAGCAAAGGGGACAGCGTACACAAACGGGCACATCATCATTGGTTCATTTCCCCAGCAAGCTAAGATCATGTCTGAGAGCCCGTGAAACTCATATTTCCTCTGTTAATTATAGCACTGAAGGTGAGGGCAACGGCTCCCACTGACATTAGTCACATTGGTTGAGCTCTGCTGCTCTGTTTCAAGCAGGGAAGATTAGACTGGCGTCAGAGAACATCATGCAGGCGACTCCAGGAAGGGTCTCTCGCTTGTATTCTTCTTTTCCTATTTGCTGGATATTCTTTTCTCACTCCCTGTTCTGTCATTCTTTCTGTCTCTCTGTCTTCAGTAGTTTTGATTTTAGCCAGCTCAAGCGTTGGGTGATTAATTGCCAGCTTTGGAAGACAGCTCGGCAATGCAGACCATTCAGTCAGTGACTTAGCAACTCTCCAGGAGGTGTTTAGTGGAAACACAGCCTGCCTGCCAAGGCCAAAACATAGTACTGATGTCTTGTGCTGACAGCCATAGGAGAGGGAAAGAGGGCAGGATCAATTCCAGGAAGCAAACAGCTACTGGGAGCTTCATGACCTGACCCACATTTCAGAGGGACATCAGGCTCCCATTTGCACCTGGAAAATGAAGGCTATTTGCAGAAAGTCCAGTGCAGAATTAGAGAGATGAGCACTGCTGAGAGTTTGACACATCTTATTGTGCAGTGCTGTTGAGCTGTGTTCTAGGAAGTGACCGCAAAGTCAGTAAAATGAGCCACTTTGATAAGGGCAGACCCTTTGTTCCCTGGGACTGGAAAAAGCAAGGGGTATGTGTGAGATGATATGGGCATAGTATGAAATGAAGCACACAACCACTGATCTTCAGAGCCAAATGCCTCTAAAGTTTCACGCAGGCCACTGCCTTTTTTAACAGTCAAGGTCTTTGTCACTGGTGCTCAAGGAGGTTATGGATGCCCCATCCCTGCAGGCATTCAAGGCCAGGCTGGATGTGGCTCTGGGCAGCCTGGTCTGGTGATTGGTGACCCTGCACACAGCAGGGGGTTGAAACTGGATGAATCATTGAGGTCCTTTTCAACCAGACCATTTTACAATTCACTCTATGATCCATTGGTTAAACATCAGTTTGCACAGTGGACAGCATCCCTAAACTGCAGATCCTCTGTGAGAAGCGTAGGGAATGGGTCTCAGCCCTGCCACTGAATTGAAACATGTTGGCTATTGCTTCCTCCCCTTTCTACATGAATGGGGAGCGATTAGGAGAGAGGTAACATGGACTCAGATCTCCATGGGAGAGCAAGAAATACCACCTCATACTCTGGAGCAGCTGTTCCAGAGAGGATTGGGCACACAAAGGCAGTAAGAGAAGAGGTACTCCACTGTGCTCCTCCCCTGACATCACTGAGCTGCAGATACTCAGTGTCTGGGGCTGTAAATCCTCTGCTTTTACTTGGCTCCAAATTTACGAGTTAAAAAAATTGCTGTCTTCAAGTTGTTTCAGAAGGAAGGTAAAATATAAAATGCTCAGCTCAAGGCTATAATAGAGAAGACATAATTTGACAATATAAACGAGCTTTAGCTGAGTTATGGATTAAGGGAACATAACTGCAAATAACAGGTGCCACATTAGAGGCTACATCTCTTCCACTGCAAAGTCCAGGATCTTTTTCTGACCCTCAAAGTTGCACAACACAGCCCCCAGTGCTCATTTCCAAATGCTTTCTGCTCCCTCAGGCTGCCTGGTGGGAAGGGTCTATGATCACCAGAGTTGCCCTCCAACTGTAACCATTCAGTGACTGTGATCTCCCAGAAACTGCCTGAGATAATGTCACTGGCCAAGGCCAAAACTATGCCAAGAAATATCCTGACAGTCTTGATTAAGAAGTTAATGCTCTAATTCCTGTTCCAATTTCGTTTAGTAGAGCCTATTCCACCATCAGATCTTATAGTCAGACCATACAGTCTCTGTCAGCTTAACTTTGAAAGAGATATTTTCAATGCAAATCTTTTGGTTTGTATTTATCCATTGACTTTGTTTCCTCCTTTCCTGTAAGATCCTGTCAGCGGGCATGGTGGGGATGGGTTAGGTTTGGACTTGGTGATCTTGAAGGTCTTTTTGGTTGCTGCTCAATCATAAAAAAAGCACAAAGATATCACAGCTATTTCACAACTAGCTGACTAGGTATAGCACAATGGAATTAGAAAGTTACAGCACAAACTCTTTTCTGGTGATGATATGAAGGTCATTGGTCCATAGTAACTGAGTGACCTGGGTCTGTTCAGCCTGGGGAAAAGAAGACTGGAGGGTGATCTGATTCACGTTTATAAACATCTTTAGGGAGGTGGGAGGAAAGTGGATGAAGCCAGGCTCTTCTCAGTGGTGTGTAGCAATAGGACAAGGAGCAATGGCCTGAAACTTGAACACAGAAAGTTCAGTACTAACATGCAGAAGAAATAGGGTGATGGAGCACTGAAAACAGGGTTGCCCAGAGAGGTGGTGGTGTCTCCTACTGTGGAGATACTCAAGACCCAGCTGGATGCCAACCTGCGTGACCTATTTGAGGGAACTGCTTTACAGGGAGTTGAACTCTATCATCTCCTGAGGTCTCTTCCAACACCTGTGGTTCTGTGATTCTATGGTAGGCTGACCTCACCCAGATCCCTTTGATTTCATAGCAGCAATGAAATATCAGTTGGAAGGAGATTTGGAGACAATCTAGCCCAGACTCTGCTTGAATCAGGACTTTTTCCAGTACTGCATCAGATTCACTGCAACTCTCTGCTAGCCACAGAATCCTCTAAGGATGGAGATTTCCCCACCTTTCTGGGTAACCTCTTCCCATGCTACTCAATCCTCTGAGTAAAAAAAGATCATTTTTAATCTAGTCTGAGCAAAAATCTGTGGCCCTTTTTCTTTATTGCCATATGTCTGATAAGCCTTCCTCTCCTAGATGCCCATAAAGGATTTGGCTTTGGTGCTAGCCTGAAGATGAAAGAAGGGTTAGGGGGAATGGCTTTGACACTGCAGCCAAACAAACTGAGCAACTAATGTGACAGAGAAAGAAACACAAGGAGAGCGACACGAAGAGACAGGTGAGGGCAATGACCTTGTAGAAACAGTGGAGGAATTTTGTAGTGGCCAAAGCCAGAGAGGAAGGCGCAGTAAGAATAGATGTCCAAGATGATGAGAGCTTTAGAAACCTTATATTAATTTCCAGACTAAATTTATTCCCAGCTTGTTTACACCCGTTTGTTCTTGCCCTTGCACTGTCCTTTAACATGAGTGACTTGTCACACTCCGCAATTTTTACCCCCCCGATGTATTAATAAAGACCAAGACATCCTTGTTTTTGTTAGGCTAAAGAAAACAAGCCCTCCTCCTTTCCTCCCATTGGATTGGCTTTCTGTCTACCTGATCACCAAAGAAGCCCTCTTCTTTATTTGTTCCAGTACAAAATCACCTTTTTTGGAGATTGAGCACCAGAACTGTCTCTGGTTTGCCAAGGGAAATCTTGTCCCATGTTATTAACGCTTCACTGTCTTCACTATAAATAGCTTTTGTACTGTGTTCAGCTACTGCATTCTGCTTTTCCATGACTGCGTCCCATCAACAGTGCCTAACTGTGCTATGATGTATCCACATCCTTCCCCTGTAACTTAGTTGTTTCCAGTGGCTGAGCCCCCAGCTTAAAGCAGCTATTCTTGTTATCAGTATCTAAGTGCTCGACTCCATACTATTACATTTCATTCTATTTCTAATACTCCTGTGCTTAAGGTCATCCGATTTTTCTTGTGTATTTATACTGAAGGCCTTATAAATACACAGGCCGATAGACTGAATAACTTCTAACCATCATACCTCTGGATTATGGGATGGTCTTGTTGGATCTCAGACCCTCCATCTAGGGCAGAGTTTTAGCAGAGCAAAGATCAGATGTGCAGAGTGATTCCTCACCTTCTTTGGAAGTGTCTGGCATTAGCTGGCAGAGGATGAGAGACAACAGGTGAGGGACCTTTGTGTTCTGAAGCAACAGTTCACTGAATGTGACCATAATCAGACAGAACAAATTCAGAGAACACCACAGGATAAAGGCAGAACTGTGACAGAGTCTCAATGGAAAGAAGACGTTTCAGATCCAGGATCCAAACACATTGTATCTTTGGAAAATCATCAGATTTACACTGAGCCTTCCTAAAACACGCGTCTTCCATGGAGTCAAGGTGGAGCCAAGCAAACTTGCAGTCTTTGTTATTTTAAAGCTAATTCTTCTTCTATTCTAATGAGCTTTCATTAATATACACAATGTTATCTCTTTTGCCAGGTACCCCAGTGCTTCACTGTTCCTCACTTCCTTCTGCTGTCAGCCATCAGGCAGTGCATAGAGGAGCTCAGGTCAGGATTTCACTCAGAGATGCCTGCCCCATAGAAAATGGAACGGTTGCAGATCAAGGTACCTCTAAAAACATACCCCAAAGATGCTTAAAATATGGAGCACACACAATCTTTCCACCATAGATTGATGCAGTGGTGCTGAAGCCAGGTCCAGTAGCACAACTGCAATAGCCACGTTGTTCTCCTTGGGACGCCACAAGAGTGAGCTTCAATTGGCAATAGACTCAAGGAAAGCTCTGCAGAGGAAGACAAAGCACCTCATGCACAGCTGGTGTGAAGAAGCCTGCCTTAATATCCAAATCCCATCTTTAAACTCTCTTGTGCATCAGCTGAAGCACTTATTCCACCTTACTTCCCTAGACTGATGATGCACCTGTGCCTGATGGTAAATTGCCACTATGTGCCTCTCCAGAGCTAGCTGCATTTCAGCTGAGGCAAATGATTGCTCCCTACGACTTTTCAGAATGGGAAAAGAGGAAAAAAAAATCACAAAAAAATACCTCCTTCCAGCCACTTCACTGACAAACTGTGTGAGTAACAAGTTAATGGTGCTGGGAGAAGCTGCTGGCAATTCTCAGCTCTGCAGCTTTCCACTTGAACGCTCTGCAGCTGAGCTAATAGTCAGCAAAGCCCCTGGATGGATACAGAAACCATTTGCATTTTTGACAGGAAGGGGGGATGGAAAAGAGAATGCCATTGCTTTTCTGTGTTCTAAAATGGGGGCTGGAATCTGGTGGCTGCTGTCCTGAGCTTGCCTCAGTCTTGTGAAAATTATTGTTCTTCTCTCTCTGCTTATACTTCCCTCAAGAACATATATATATATATAAATCCAATATATATATAAATCCAAGGCTCAAGACCTATTATTTATTCTGGTTATTTGGGGAATTTCAGGTAAAATTGCAAAGTAGTTTAATCAGAGAACGCACATTTCTTCCATAGTAAAATACTTCAAAGAGGTGGACAGTTTAACCAGCTGATTTTGAAATGCTAGGAAAGGGTTTTCCACCTGATTTCTTACCAGCTCACCTCATGGCTGGTCAGATAGTTGAGCCTCCAAGACCTTGAGAGTCCCACCAGGCTCTTTAGGCTGGCCTAAGCTTTGGGAACCCAAGATGTCCATCCTCCATGACATACTCCCAAGATCCTGGAGCCTCTTGAGAGCACTGGACTCCCCAGAGCTTAGGTTCTTTCCATTTTTTCATTTCCAGACAAGAAACCTGAATATTTCCCATTTGAGAGCTGTTAAACTTTCCACCTCTGTGGCACCTCCCGTTTCATTTATCTACCAGAAATCTGACATGAAAGCAACGTAAAGAAACCTGAAAGTCTAATGAAAATGGTTTGTTTGTTTGTGAAAATTATCAAAGAATCTTTGCTAAGGAAAATGAAGTAGTTAGTTTTTATTTAATTTGAAATAAAGTTGGGTTTGTTTGTTTGTTTGTTTTGAAGTTGAAATACATAGCTCTGTTTCCTGCCTTAATGTGTTATTGTTATACTCTTTTACTACATAACTTGGGGTAGCAATAAGCAGTTCTAGGTGAAAATGAGATTTTAATGTTAGATTGATACAAATACATAAAGATGAACAATCTTTTCCCCAGGCAATTTATGGTACAAGCACATTTAGTGTCTGGGAGGCTGCTGTCTTGTCAGAACTAAAAGTACCCTAAAAAACTGTTTAAAAGCTTAAAATCCTCTTGCCTCATTACAACCGTAGCATCCAAATCTCAGAAGTTATTTTGAAAGCACAGGTAGATTGAATCACTGCAGTGTCCTTGTCCTGGTCTCACTTATTGCTCACTGCATTCAGTGGAGTTTTTCCTCAAGTGTAGTGACCATAAGCAAAAACAAAATGAAGCACATCAGTGCAGAACAGCATTTCCTGGTAGCTCTCAAAAGCAGCAGCGGAGCCTTTAATAATTTTAAAATGAATGAGTCAAATCTGTCCCATCTCTGGGCAAATTTATGCCATTTGCTTCCCTGTCCCATTCCAGACGTCCCACGATTGACTATTTTGATGGTGCTATTGTGATGGTGCTGCTGTTCTGGGAGAAGAGGTTTGGCTGCCCATTGGAGGCAGGAGAAGCTTTAAGCAGCAAGAGTGATGAGTTCAGTTCTCACCAGCTCAGCCAGCGGTGATCCATCAATGTTTGCGATGACCATCGGACGTGCAGTTGGGGCTGTGACCTGCCCTTTGCACTAAGCTTTAATTATCTGTCATACCACGATGTTGGACAGTTTCTCAGCCAGTGCCAGTGAAATGCTCAGCACATTCCCACCCTGACAATGACCTTGCAAAGCTACATGCGAAGTAGCGATGGACTCAAGATAAGGCCCTATTATTTTTCCACTGTTTTCTTAGAAAAAAGATATTAGCATATTATGAAACATTGACTTATTCCACTTTATGCCAAGTTCTTTCCAACCACAAGATTTGCCTCAGTTCCCTTTGTTTCTTGTTTGTTCTTATCCAGCTTCTGTTTTCTTTTTCCTTTCTTCTTCTTCTAATTTTTTCCCCCAGTTTTAACTATCACTCTTCCTCGCTCCTCTCTCATTTCCTCTCCCAGACAGAAGGGGAATTTAAACTGCGACTGGTCGCAGATGTAAAACCGGCAAGAGCGCGCTCCAAAGACACTCTCTTTTACTGGGTTCATCCAGAGGTCAAAGAGGTTGGCTGTGGGACAAGACAGAGCAAAAAACGTACCCGAGCCCTACTGTGTCATCGTCATCCTACTTGGCTGCCAGCAGGATGTGGCAGGAGGGGTGGAGAAATGCTCCACGTCGCTGCACTTGCAGAGAATTGGGTGAAGAAAGAGATGATGCCAAGAATTGGTGTGGGCCACCATGCTTTTAGGGTGGCCCAGGAGAGAGGTGGGCAGCCAGGCTGCTGAGGGAATGGGTAGGGTGGTCAGGAAGAATGGAAAGGGGGGCTGTGGAAGAGACACCAGGCAGCTGTCTTGCATGTTCTCAGCAGTTGCATTTGTGCCAGGGGGATTTTGGGAGGAGGCCCAGCTGCTGGCTGCTTGCACCAAGCCAGCTGGTAGGGTGAGAGAAAGGAAAAGGGGAACTGGAGGAGAGGAAGAAGCCACCCTGAGGAGATGGGCACCAAGGTGTTCTCTGGTCCCTGAGGTGGGATGATGGAAGGGAAGCTTGCAGGAGCAAGATGCTGATTGAGATATGTGTAGATGTGAGCAACTCCCTTGGCTAGGAGCCATAGGCTGAAGACTGAGATGTGCTCTGTTTCCATCAGTTTCCCATGACTTGGAAGAGCACAGGGCACAGTGAGCTAGGTACCATCTCTGAGAAGCCAGAAACACAGATAAAATCTGGAAAAAGCCATCTGCTCAAGGAAGGCTGGCAGTGTCTGAACCCAAAAAAACACTCAATAAATTCAAATAAATCACACCAGGAGAAGAGGAGGCTGGTCACCTACTCAGAAAGTTTGATGATATCCAAGGAAAAGTTGGCAGCAGAACTGGGAAGAGCATCTCCAGCACTCCCTAATTGCTTTGGTGTCAGACATAGTTGAGAAAGAGCACCTAGATCAGACTTGATCTCACTGCTAATTTTTGAGAATGGGAGAGCTCCCAGAACATCACGTGGTAAAGGAACACCCCTGGGATCAAATGTTTATAGGGGATCCCAGGCACTGACTGGAAGTACACCATGATAAGGGAAAAATGGAAAAGCCATCCTCTGGTAAGCTCACATCAGTCTGGAAGACTTTCCCAATGAGGCCATCAAATAAATGATGACTGTAGAGAGGAAGTGCTGGAGTTTCCCCATGAAACCCCACAGAGATTAGAGGACACTGAAGCAAAAGACTGCAGAGGAAGAAAATTAAAGGTTAGGAAAAAGCAGAAGCAGGAGAAGTGACTCAATAGAGAAGTGACTATACGTCAGTGTTGGCACACAAAGAGTGAAAGAATAATGGTCATAACTGGAGCCCATCGTAAAGAGGAGGTTATTAGTCCATAAATCTCAAGGTGAGACCCTCAGGTTGTTCTATAAAACTTCTGGTAAAAGCCCATGAATGCTGTCTGATCACTTTGCTTGTCATGCTGTCACCTCTTAAATTCAGAAAATGTCCCAAGCCATCTGCCCAGGCTGACAAAAAAAACTGTGGCATTTTCCATTCATTTCAAGAGCACTTTCTCTTACAATACATCCAGGTAAAGCAAAGTGCTTTGATGCTCCTGGGGTGCTCCTCACAGTGGGACCTCAGCTTGAATCCTGCTTCTCTTCATTAAGAAAAAAATCTGCCCTCACCATATAAATCCCTGCAACCTCCAATGTCATCAAATCAATACCTCCAGTCCCAAATGACTCCAAAGTAAGTGTTGGCTGCTTTGCCCAAGCGAGGCTTGAAGAGTTCACATATCAGTTTCCTTTGAAGAGACAGTCATACAAACTGGCTGTACTTGCTCATGGAATGCTTGTCTTCATTACCACATTTCCCTTTGCTCAGTTTCATTCCATTATTCTGTGTTATCAGCCCTAACATCACCTCGATCTCTTTGAGATTGGCAACATCCTCATTTACAAAAATAGCTATTTGGCTTTCATCAAATTGCTTATGGCAAGAGTCTATGCAGGTCAGCGAAACAGGACTCAAAGACACAAGGGCCTATAGAGACCTCCAGGATAAGGACAGTGGTTTTCACTGTGCAGCACTGAGATGTTTGTGCTAGATAAGATCGCCAGACAAGCCATAAATGATAAAGTTTCCCTTTGGGAAACAAAGCATTTATTAGAACTGGACGGAATTTGTTTCATTTAAAATAAAATGGAGTTAACAGCTCAAATAATATTAGCAATTTCAAAGGGGTCATACAATTATCAAAGGCTCTCTCTGTTTTGCTGGCTAAAGATCTTGGAATTTCTCAGCTCAAAAAAGAATCAGAATATGCTTTTCTCCCTACATTATAAAAATTAACATTGAGAATTCCAGAGGATTTTCTTTCTAAAACTTGATACCGTTTTTAAATTGCATTTTCATTGTGTTCCAGTTCTTCTGTTAGCCTGAATACATTTATTTCCTACAGTATCTGTTGCATAAAGCCATGATGCCCAAGTTTGGTCATCCATCTCCAGCTATTGGTGAGAAGAACTGAACTCCTCCTCTCAGGAGTCTTCTAAAGGATCAAGCTTTGCAAAGTTTGGATAAAATAGATCATAGGATCATAGAATCACCAAGGTTGGAAAAGACCTTCAGGATCATCCAGTCTCATCATGCCAGGTCTGTTGCCCTCCAGGCAATTATTATTGCCACTACAGCAGTTTTGACTCTTCAGGTAAGGTATTTCCTTCCCTGGTTCATTATCCTAAAGCAGAAGCTTTGATCTTTAAGGATTTCTTCCGACTGAGTTGGAAGGTACCCATAGGGATCTTTAAGTCCAGCTCTATGCTGTTAGCCTCATGAGACTGAATGGCATGAGAAGATGAAGGGAAAAAAAGCACATATAAACCAGCACACTTCTAAGACTTATAAAGGTGCAGTGTCTGTACTCAAATGCCTAGATCTGAAACCATGAGGTCTGCAGTGTGTGAGACCCTCTACTTGGGGAAGAACAGGAATCCACCCCTCTTAGATATGTCTGACCCTCCAGATCATTCTGAGTGTCTCACAACACCTGTCCCAAAAAAGGTCTTGGGGCTGCTCAGCAGAGCTGGGAGGTGGAGCTGCTGCCAGGACATGTGTGGGATAGATGGCTGCGTGCTGATGTGTTAAAGAGGTCAAAAGGCAGAAGGGAGAACTTCTAGGAAATGCACACGTAATCTGTCACACTGCTTTCCAGCCCCAAGAGCCAAAGAACAGATATGGGAGGGATCTTCTGTATTCTTTTTCCCGTCATTAATTTTCCATAGTGCAGACACAATAAAGGAAGAAGTAATGCACTCCATGATGAAATGCAGGGGTCCTTCTCCCCTTGCCTGCCTTCATTTTAGCTGCCTCTGAGCTAAAAAATGAGCACAGAAACATCAAATTGTCTCCCCATCTCTTTATTGCACAGCAGCA
The DNA here is from genome assembly GCF_039878825.1 of Excalfactoria chinensis. Taxonomy (NCBI): domain Eukaryota; kingdom Metazoa; phylum Chordata; class Aves; order Galliformes; family Phasianidae; genus Excalfactoria; species Excalfactoria chinensis. The sequence continues at coordinate 820,373 of NC_092828.1, read as the reverse complement.
ACAGCACAAACAGCCCTGATTCAGCAAAGCTTTCAGACAGCATTCTGCCTCCTTGTTTTCCAAATGAATTTCATTTCCTAAGTAAGTGCTTATCCTGCCTTTGCAAAAGATGAAACTATTGCCACTCAGAGAAGAGGTCATCCATAGAAAAAGGGACAGAACTCCCACAAAGGTTTTGGCAGAGCCAGGAAGAGGCAAAGTAATTGCGCCTCCCACTCTGGCTCTGCTTTGCTTTATTTGAACATCTTCATTCCATTCTGTGAATCTCTTTTTTTCTTTCTTTTTGGCTGGATTTGGCCAGTGTCTGGGTGACTGCCAACCCAACCTGTAATTTCCCCATCCTCTGCTACCCAGCATTCGCCCACCACCCATTCCCCGCCTCGTTCTTTGGCTGAGAAATGCTGGGTCAGAGTTGGATGCCAAAAGGACTTGGCTTTGAGGAAGGTTTCAAAAGAAGATACAGATCTTGCACAACAAAGAAGATGGTGAGATAATTCCAGACACTGTTATCAGCACTGCGCAGGCCTAGGAAGGGAACATGAATGGAAAGAGAACAGCCAGGGTGCAGGGCCAGAAAGAGGACTGGGATTTCTCTTCTCTGTCAGCACTGCTGTGCTTGACTGCAGAGCAGCACATCTCCACCACATGTCCACCCCTCCCTCAGCCTCTTGCAGGAAGAATGCAGCCACTTCTATTCTTCTCTCAAAACATCACTCTTTGTTTCAAGCCGTAAGGAACAAAGCATCCACCGTACGTGGAGAGGCATAGATGGTCCCGATAGGAGAACCTGACACATCTCACTGTGTTCTTTGGTACCCAGCTGGATGCTGGAAAACTTTCAGTTCCACACAGAAGATGAAGTAGTGAGTGGCTTTCACATTAATCACTGCTTCTTAGGACAGACTGTACTTTGGCCACAAAACAAAACCTTGGTCTCCAGTGTCTTGGACAACTCCCCCATTAATCTAAGTTCAGATGTCAACAGTATACCCTAAGCACAATCAATAAATAAAATTCACCTTGACAGCACTGCCCTATCTGATGTATAGCTCAGCTTCTTAAGATATTTGTACTTGCTCTTTGCATTGGGTGCAGCCAAGTCATCTGAGTAGTTTTCCCACTTATCGTTTCAATACATTCATTTCTGTGCTTTCTATCACAGTGATTCTCCCATCTGATATCCTGCACTGGCTCCATCTCATAAAATTCCAGACTGTCATTTTTTACTATTTTTTTTAAGAGACTTTACCATTAGCATCAACATATACTTACCATAGAATCACAGAATGGCTTCTGTTGGAGGGAACCTTAAAGACCAAGCTCCCTGTCATGGACAGGGCTATCAACTAGCTGCCCATAGACCCATCCAATCTGGCCTTGAACACACTTATATACACACATACACCTATAGGTCCATCTGCACAAGTCCACAGGTATAGAGATGACAAGTTCACCCACCCCAGTGACCCAAACACTTCACATTACCTCCTGACTCCCTCTCATGTTATTTCCTCACATACCTTTCATTCTAACACATGGCTCATTCTACTCTTGCCTCTGTAGGATGCCGCTCATACCTGATTATTAGCACATCTGAGGAAAGTATCACTCTTGCATGTTGTCTCAAGCTCGTTGCACTTCATATTTGTGGGTAAGATGGGCCAATCTTTCTTCATCTGAAAGCATGCATTCTCTTTTTGAACACTCCTGATTTAAACAAGACGGTCTACGTGGTCATGGCATCCAGCACTCTGAGATCTGCTAACAATTTCTCTGTGTTTTTCCATCCAGATTTTTTCACAGTTGTTCAGGACACCTGCTAGTTTCATCAAGAGATGTTTGTCTGGCTGACAATGCTCATCCTCCTGAAACGCCAGCTTGAGGACACTCTTCTGAAAGTTCAGACTGTTTATCTTCTAAGGGAACTGCTAATTCAGAGCAAGCTAAGAAAGATGATCCAAACTTGGGTCTGGTATGAATTTAGTAAAGAGGGATGCCTCTGCTTGAGCTATCTGAAATTCAAGATTGTCTCACACCTAACCTTGAGATTGTTTGACATCCAGAAGTGGATTTAAGTCTAGACTGCTTGATCACCTCAGAATGACAGGTGATCACATCACTGGTCTTTTGATCTGAACCTCATTCAAGGGGTCTGCACATGTGACAAGCAGCTTGTAAATCAATGATAAGCAGGGATAACAAGGGATCACTCCCTAAATCCACTCTCCTTATTAAGCATGGAAAAGTTCTTGGACTTCTTGCAATACATGAAGGAAGCTCCATGGAGACACGGATTTGTTCTGAAAGAGCAAGAAGGGAAAGTCCTGAAGTTTTGGGATTTTTCTACATGCTATTAATAAAAATAATCCATAAATCAACAACGACCGAAGGGTCATGCAGAAAGAGTCTGCTGCCTGGCTATATGAGACACTCCTGTGTGGGTGTGAGAACCTCTTGAAATGGCAAAGGACTTTGGAAACAATGAAGGAGAAACGAATTACATTTTTTTGGCAGAAACAAATCAACAGTTCCATCCCCCTCTCCTTCTTCTCCTTTTATTCTTTTATTTCTTTTTTTTTTGTTGTTCAAACAGAAATAGATACTTGAAAAAAGAAAACCAACATTTTTTTTCCCCTTCCAACTCCAAAAATAAAGTCTTTGAATATCCAGAACTTACTCTTTTTAATTTTCCCTGCTGCTACACCCCACCCTCCCACCCCCCCTTACTTTTGAACATTGGAGTTCTGGCAGTTCTCATTTAAATAAATAAATAAATTATACATATATATACACATATATATATATATATAGAGAGAGAGAGAGAGAGAGAGAGAATATATTTATATTTATATATTTATTTATGTTATCTTTTGTCCAAGCACATTCGTGTTGAAATGAAGACAGAAGATGGGATGGCTCTGGGCTCAGGGCATTGGTAATTGGATACACAGCCTTTCACCTTGACATTATCACTTCAGCTAGCCCAGCTCAGTAGTGGCTACGCATGGATCCCTGTAGCTGGTTTGGTTCGTGGTCCCACCGTGTGTCACTTGGAAAGATTCCTTTGGGAAGACCTTGGCCAGGGAGATCTGACTGCAGGGAAGCGGGCAGCTTCACTCCCTGCAGAACTCTCTGTGGCTCATTTGTTCCCAGAACACTTTAGCCCCATATCTGAAAACTGAGATAGGACAAGGGGGAATGGTTTTAAACTGAGACAGGGGAGGTTCAGGTTGGATATTAGGAGGATGTTTTTCACCTGGAGGGTGATGACGCACTGGAAAAGGTTGCCCAAGGAGGTTGTGGATGTCCCATCCCTGCAGGCATTCAAGGCCAGGCTGGATGTGGCTCTGGGCAGCCTGCTTTGCTGGTTGGTGACCCTGCATATAACAGGGGGGTTGGAATTGGATGATCGTTGTGTTCCTTTTCAACTCAGGCCATTCTGTAATTCTATGAATTCCTTTCCCCCACTGATTTCCTTGTTGTGAGTATCGGGAATACAAGCATCAGGGTAGAACTTCTCATAATGAGCTCATACAGCTCTTTCTGTTGTCGTGGTGCAGTTGCATTGCAAGGTTCAGAGGCTCTCCAGCAGTCAGAGCTATTCCCATCCTACAAAATTAGTACAGGTCCATCCCAACAGGCAGACTGCAAGTGATTTCTGCTAGAATTTCATTGCTCTTGCTGTTGAGAGCCTTTCCCTCATGTCCATCCTGAGTCTTCCACTGGCACAGAGGCATGTGATTAGTGGGCATTGTGGTTATGGGGGTGATGGTTGGTCTAGATGACCTTAGTGGTCTTTTCCAACCTCAGTGATTCAATTTTCCACGATTCCTCCTTTGAAATTAAGCTTATCCAGCAGGCCCTGATGTCCATACGTGCCTCTAGAGGTCACTTCTGCAATATAGCATTCCTGCACTTGCCAACCTTATTAAGTAGTGATGCTTTGTAGTGAAAAAAATGACTTGCCTATGGGTGAGTATCTTGTTGTAAACGAGGATCTAAATCCCAGGCACTGAGGTGCTGTGGAAGTAACCTCAAACAAGGCAACCTTTTTCCTTTCAAAAGCGCAAAACAGCAGCTTCACCAGCATCTGGTTCATGTGGGCTTTGCCTCACCCTTTGCAATTAATATTAGCAGGCAGCACTCTGGAAAAACCTGTCCTCACTAGCCACCAGGAGTGTAATAAATGTACACCACAGCAGAGTTATCCACCAAAAATGTGTCCTTTTTAACACGGGGCCCGTCAGTCCCTTGGATGCTGTCCCACGTCAACAGATAACCCTCCTGCTACCAGTGTACCACCACCCGTGTGCAGGTCAAAGTCCTAAAGAACATTATTTTTTAGGAGCGGGAGAAAGGAATGTGACATTCAAATAAAACTACAGGGGGGGAAATTTTCAGATAGACCAGAGTAGAAGTGATTACACCAGTCAGGAATTTTTGCTGGGGCTCAATGGCCTTGCCAGCAGTGGTGAGGACCCTCTGAGGGCTGGGATCAGCTGAGGTGCCAGCTGCACGTGCAAGGCCAGGTTATTTGGGGGTGAAAAAGGAACCTGCTTCTTCTGAGTGCTGTTGAGTGATACCAAGTTAAGCTGCTTTCACACTGAACCCAAAGCGCATTCTGCCAGTAGTTGAGCAGTGGCTATTAAAGGAAGATTGCAGCCTCAAAGGGATCCTTTGGTGGGCTACTTCTGCTCTGTTTATAAAAGCTGAGGCCACACTGCAACAACCCATGTGTCTACACCTCACTTTCCTGAGAAAAGCAAAAGCACACATCATTAATAGGAAGGGAATGCTCCACTGCAGCATCATTCATCTATAGGTAACCGAGAGCTCATAAGTTAACTTTTCATGCTACAATTCTGTCTATATTGGCTTTGTTTTTCTCTTATCTTAGGGATACAATCTGCATTTACAGAAACATGTCTGTTAATCTCAGCAGAGGACCTGGTAGAACACCTTTTTCTCCTCCATAAGGTGTGAGGATTGACTCAAAGCACGGAGGAGTCATTTTAACCCCTGCACAGACTCCTCATGCCCTCAGGCATTCAAGCTTTCCTATCTAGTGAAACCAATTTAGCTGTGAAGGCATAGATGCCCAGAAACATTTGAGATACCTGGTGGTATCTGAGATACCTTCCTGAGGCTGGCAGTACAGCATTGGACCAGTGAGAGCTGGAGACTGAGTAGGATAGCTGTGTTCAGGCAACTGGACCAAACCCATGTATTTGTTTTGCAGGCTTACACTGGATGCTGGTTCTTTCTTCCACCTCTGTCCATTATTTTTGGCACTCCTAACTCATAAGATGCTTTTATAAGCAGAGCTGAGAGCAGAGTGCAAGAATGTGAGAAGGTACCTGAGCTCCATCCTCCCAGCCCTGCAACAGTGGGCCTGTTTGCAAAAAGCACCACAATTTTCTTCCGATTACACATTTTTAATGAATAGGTCTGTGAGTGCCTGGTGTTTCTTTGTGCTGGGATCTCCCCAAGGAGCAGGACTAAGCACGGACTGAAGCAGTGTTTCATGCTGTTGAGATGGTGGCTGCTCTGGCAAATCACAGCAGTGGAAATCAGTCAAAGTTGTGCATTCAAAAGTAATGCACGTATGAATGTGTCTTAAGTAGGTAAATGGGGATTTTATGAACTGTTTCTTTAGGGATCCAAAGTCTGTCTTAAATGAAATATAAGTGTCTAAGTCCTTTTGTGAGCCTGGGCCTCTCTGGTCCTTTTCTGCTTCTGTAATCTGAGGATCAGCACACTCGCCTGCCTTAGAGGATGTGGTAAAGATAAATATATTAAAGACGGTAGGGTGCTTGATATTGTAATGATTGAGGCCAGATATCTGTAGCAGAAGCAGAAGTAAAAAGAAATAAGATAATAATTGACGAGGACTCTTGCCAAGGTATGTCTTGGCAGCCGGCTCAGCAGCAACCTATCATTTAAGATGGCGGGGTTCCCCTCACCTTCTAAAACCTAGTGGCACTGGGGGATTTGTGAATGTGAAACAAGCTCTCTCCAGTTCTCCGACTCTTTTATATTTCCTCACGCTGCTCTTGAGTCGTTCTTAGGCATGCTTCCCGATGGCTTGGAAATCTCCAGGCACGCATTGAAGCTTCTATATTTGCTCTCAGCCTCTGCCAAGATTAGCATTACCACTCTATGGAAAAATATCCGTCAACCGGATATAAAAGAATGGTGCGAGGAAGTAGAGCTATGTCAAGGCAGCACAAATATAGCTTATGCATGTAGGGGAAACTGGCATATTTTATTTTTCCATCTGGCACTCTTTTTTTCTTTTCTTTTCTTTTCTTTTTTTTTTTTTTTTTTCAGATTACCTTTGCTATAGCATAATGCATAGGATCCTTCCAAGATGCCTGATTTGGTTTCAAGTTATTTCCAAAGGTTGCTTCGTATAGAGATGAGCCAACTCCAGTTAGCATTCCCTCCAGATAAACATATAGGGGTTCAGGTGCTTATCTGTACTTCTCCTTCTGATCTAAGCTAACTCTCCTTCTGATCTAAGCTTCTAGGACTACAATCTTGGTGAGTAAGGAAGGCTATTTTGCTCATGCTGACACAAGACCCGACCCTTTGAAGTGCTGAGCACTGGTGGAACTCTACACTGGACGCAGTTGATGGAAGCAAGAAGGTTTTAGGGAATGCTTCTCATCTCTCTTATATTGTGTTGCATTTCTGCTTGCAGGTACATAAGTCTGAACAAACGTGACTTTCATCTCAAAAAGCCAAAAAAAAAGGGATTTAAGGTTATAAAGAGCAGTTAGTTAGAGAAGGAGGTCACAGCACGTTCCTCTGCTTTTGTCTTCTCTGATGTTAACAAGAGCAGCTTGGATTCCCTCATAGCCAGCAGGGCAAGTCAGCTATGACACACAAAAGCCACTATGAGGGACATGAGATTCATCAGAGTGAATCCAGTTGGAAACCATTTTGGTGCAGCACATACACTGAGGGACAAACATGTCAGGTTTCCCAGGTTAGATATCCTCAAGGCTCTCTGGAGCTGTCAATTCAGTACAGGATCACTTTACAGTAGCGTGGCCATGCTGCAATCACTGTCTTCCTTTGGTGTTTCCCACAGTAATTGCAAAGGAGCCCACCTCTCTCCCTCTCGCATCTTTGTCTAGTCTTTACTCTTAACGTTGTCCTTCTTCTCAGCTAAAGTGGTCTGGTAAATACATGTGGCTTTTGATACCCTGGCCACTTTGGTACCTAGTTGATTCTTTGTTGTGCACTACGAAGAGCCAGATAATTCTAGGAGGTGAGCTAGAGATAGGAGGTTAAGATTTCAGCTTTAAAATTGGCAGCCTTGACAGCATCAGCAGCATTGCATGAGTACACCCTTGACATAGGGTCATCACATTAGGAACCTTGGTCCTGTCCATTATTCCCAGTCCCCTCCTGACTATATGGAAACCACATGAAATGGGAGGAGACCTCTCTAAATCTATGATCAATGGATCCATTTCTATTTCAGTCACATGAAGAAAAGGAGTAATTGAGGATAAATCAGACAGATTAGAAAGCCAGGCAGTCACCAACTGCATGACATTTAACAAGAACACGTGCCAGATTCTGCACCTGGGACAGGGCAGCTCTGGCTCCATCTACAAACTGTGGGATGAGATGCTGGAGACAGTGCCACAGAGAGGGATCTGGGGGTTCTGGTTGGCGGTATGTTGAATCTGAGTCAGCAGTGTGCTTTGGAGCCAAAAGAGACAAAAATTTGAGTATTGGCTGGTCCTGTATGGAGCCAGGAGCTGGACTCAATGGTCCCTGTGGGTCCCTTCCAACTTGGGATATTCTACAGTTCTATGATTCTGTGTCGAAAGACTCATTTTCCTCAATTTCCTCAATCTCATTTCTTTCCTTCAGCAGTGATAGGAGCAACAGGTCTCATGTTTGAAGGTTTTGTTTAGTTTTCTCCTGATGCTATGTCCAAAGTGATAAATCCATGGTATTTGAAAGCTCCTTGGGGATTTCTTCACCTAGTTTTCAAACTAGTTCACTTCCTATTTAAAAGCTGTCATTGAATTCCCTCCATGAATTTGCCTTACACTGAGATTAGATGCTTTGGATTAAGCCAAAGAATGAACGCTGATAACATTTAGCTCCACTGCCTTTGGAAAAGTGAAGGCATTATTAACACAACATTGGCTGGATACAATTGGGATGCCTCAGTGCTAGGTGTTGTATGAACACACTGAGCAAGCTATGGAACAGTCACAGAACTGATTCAAATTAAAGAAACCTGAGTTAAGATCAACAAGACTGACTACTCCATTTTTTTGGACAGCTTTTAAGGTCTTGCTGCTTACTTCAAAGTGATAGCAAGATGGCTACATGTCCAAGAGCTACTTGCATGTGTATCCTACGATTAGCCCCTTCTCTGTGCAAACCCACTGTAAATAATTGTAACCTTCAAAGGAAGAAAGGAAGCAAAAAGAATGAGAAAAGAAATAGACCACCAAATTGCACACTGTTTCTTGGACACAAAAGAAGTTTAGTTCTTGGATTTTCTGCCCTCCTGAGAATCTGTGTGTTCTACAAAGGCATGCAACCTGTGGCAATACATCAGATGAACCAGAAATGACCTGCAAGACTTAAGTTTAAACTCTGAATGAATACAGCCTTGGCTTCCCTGGAAATTTCAAGAACAGTATAGAATCATAGAATGGTTGAAAATGACCACAGTACTCATCCAGTTCCAACCCCCTGCTGTGTGCAGGGTTGCCAACAACCAGACCAGGCTGTCCAGAGACACATCCAGCCTGGCCTTGAATGCCTCCAAGGATGGGGCATCCCCAACCTCCTTGGGCAACCTGTTCCAGTGAAGCAGAGATATATAGCAAGAAGGTGAAATAAGGATCTGGGAGAAGAGGCATCTCCATAGACTTACTGTTTCGTTCTCCCTCGAAGAGGGGAACAAGTAGTCCCATATGCTGAGCCAATGGTCTGAGCCAATCCATCTAGCCGTGAGCACTGACCCAAGGCTGCTGTACAGAAGCACTCTCCTGAAAACCTGGCCCAGCTACTAAGTAAGCTATTTTCTTTCTTTCTGGGAGAATCTTAATGGGCAAAGATGTTCCAGATGGCAGGCAGCCACCTGCCACCAGGATTAACAGTCAACACAGAAAGCAAAGCTTTGGGAAGAGCGCTCTGCGATTGTTCCTGCATGCATGGAAGCAAACAGATTCAGAGCAGTGTTCAGTGTAGCTAAATCTTTCCCTTATTACCTTACTGGGAATTCAGATAGTATTACCCAGAATCCTCCTTGCTGCAACTCTGCCTTGAAAAACAATCTGTTTTGGAGCTCAACATACCCTTAAGTGACTGTATTATTAGGATTTAACTTTGAACTGCAACATTTGGAATCCATTATTCAATCATTAATTTCCTCTGGTTTTCCCCCCAGCTTTAATGCTTCATGCTGGATCCCTGGGCTCTGTGGTCCAAGCAACACTTCAGTACAACAGTTTGTACTTCAGCGAATGCCGTGCTTCATCATTCTTTCCTACTACAGAAGCCCATGTTTGTTTTAACCACTGATCCAACGGTGTGCCCTGGCTTGAAAGTGCAAGAACCAGACACGGGCCTCCTACCTTAAGCTGGCCTCTGCCATTGCTCACCCTGGCTATGTGTTCTCAAAAATCCCAGGTAGTTCTAAAAAAGATAGTACCAGAATGGCAGAGAGGGATGCTTCAGCCCTTGAAAGGCTTTTCCCCTTCAAAGACAGAAAACTGATTCATTTCTAGTGTGTATTGATCACCTATCAATGCAGAATTCAATCTGCAGTCTGAGCAGTCTGCAAGCTGTGGTGGTCATCAAGATAGCATGCTCAGCATTTCATCCCTTGGTTCAGTTTGGAAACCTGAGGTTCTTCTAACTGGACAAACTCCAAAACATTAAGGAAAATTTTAAAAAGTGGTTTTCCCATAAAGCAAGCTGTTGGAACCTACAGCTGTCCTGGGAACAGTATTGTATAAGAAAGTGACATTTTAACATAGTGGCTTCCAGCACATAATTCTTTCTCCAGGGCTAGGGTAGGCAACTGATTCAAACACGGTATCACACCTTATTCCAAGAGTGGTAGCGCTAAACTCAGTTAGCTGGAACCTCAGCTAGTGCGAAACGGTGTAGACTCACTGAAAGTCATTATGATGGTATTATACAAGATCTGAAAATAGATGGACATTATAACCATTTATACCCAGGGTCTGGCACAGTAAGGCCATTTGTGGGTTCCGTCTGCTCAACATAGGCTCAGATTGCAAAAATTTGACCCTAAAAGGAGGTAGGGAAGAAATATTAATTCCTAATGACTCAGTTTATAGGAGATGTCATATTGCACAAATGCTGTTCTTAAAGGAGATAATGTGAAAAAGAGGGAAGAAGTATGAATGGTAATGTGGTTCTGGAAGCCAACTGAATGGGATTGTCTGGAAAGAACCTTCCATCCAACAAATCCATATTGACAGCATACTGGATCTGAAGACAAATAGTGTAAGCTAAGTTGATTACTGGATGAAACAAAGAAAAGAGAGGAAGGATAGCCATAATTACACAAACTATTAAACCAGAATCACAGATCTTAGGCAAAAATAAATAAATAATAAAAATCAGTGATTGGTGGGGTCTGAGATTTCAGTTTTAATCTCAGCCAAAGTCCATTGAGATATATGGACCGCTTCGTCTCATTCTAAAGTTCCAAACATTTTGACATGGCGACCACTGGAAGTTTAACCGAGATGCAAAATTTAACTTGGTCTGAACTTTATGAGGTGTTGACAGACTGTGCGTTTTGAAGAAGATGAAGAAAATGCATCTTGATTTTGTGGTCAAAGTAGGAGAGAGGAATGCAGGTGACATGAGTTGTCTTCTTGGCGCTGCTGCAGGCTTGTTGAAATGACTTTGACCAGTCCTTTCCTTTTTAGGTCATCTTCTGAAAGAAGGATATTACATTTCGTCTCATTTCAGGACTACAGAAGGGAGAGGAGGAGGATTTTTCTGCTCTTTGCTGTTTTATGGCTGGGGGAGTTAGGATATTTGGACTGCAAAATTGTGGAAGTTCTTTGGCTGATGGGAAGGAAGAGAAGCCTCATGGAATTATGGGGTACAGGGCTATGTGATGGGAGTCAGAACACTGAAATTCAGAACATTTTCATCTTCCAAGACCTTATCAGTGTGTCTGCAAAACGTCCTTCAGTACACGCTCTCTTTCAAAGTATTTATTGCACAGGCAATAACCCCCTTGCCTAGAGTGCCTAAGAGTAGTAACAGCAATCACACCCGCAAAATCATTCCTAGCAACACTAATGAAACATATATCCAGGCAAAGTTAACATGATCTGAAGTAAAAGGCATATTTTGCTGCTCAGGTAAATGGTGTAGCGGTAACAAAACTGAATGTCAAAGTTTTAGGGCCACTGGAAATTAAACTTCAAATGCAAGTGCAGCCTACATCTGAGAGGTCATGAAATGGAGGTTTGATATACTGCTGTCAGTAGGTAAATAGTACAGATGAATTTAAATCATGTTTAGATTAAAGAAGGCCGAGCATAAAAAATATTTTCATTTGAGCTTTACAGTACAATTAAGAACAGTTTAAGCTTTCAATTCTAGTGGCTCTCACTCAGGTCTGTGGTTAACCAAACGCTGAAGATATATTCCTATTAACTTCAACTGGGAATGCCATCTCTGTTTAGATGTAGAATTATACCTTCCTCTAAACAGCCCCCTTATCTTACAATCTGCAAATTGCAGGGTCTCCCACAGAAGGAAATCTTTTATTAAGCATTTTATTTTTCTTTGCTGCAGGCAGGCAGACTAAATAAACTCCAGCTTAGACTTTGCACGGTGTCTCTACGTTGGCCACATCCAAGAAACACAGACAATGCTGGTTTGCAAGAATGAAAGAATTTTAATAAAAACAAGCCATTCAAAACCCTTGTCAACTCCTTCTGCTGGATTGTTATAAAGAATTTATTTCATTACTATAAGTGCTGTTGACTTAGTGTTAGTTTCAGCACTTGAATTCTTGGATAGCCTGAATAAAATTATGTTTTCCAAGATAAATATATTATGCAAAGTATGACCTTCATTCTTTCACTGATATGTCTGCTGACTCCAACAGCTTCCTCCTTCAGAGGGGCTTTCTGAGCTCTGATGGAGAGGAGCTTTATTTTGGTTTTCCTTGATTAAAGCATTGCAAGCAAGGAAGACCATGTGAAAAATAAAAATAGAAAAGCTGGAGCCCATTTCTGCTGAAGTCAGAGATGGTGAAATGTCAGCTCAGATAGAATAGAAGTGGCGAACTGCTTCCATGGATGTGAATGAATGCTGGTGTCCCCACATGGCAAATGTTCTCCTTTTTTGCTGCACAGTAAGCAGCTGTGTTAATCTCCTCTAAATGGAGCAATTATCAGTTATGAGGAGGCCATAGTTACAGCAGGATTATCCTTTACGCTGAATCAGCAGAGGGCAAGGGGAACAGAAGAGGAGCTGACATTTCTGCATGGTGCAAAATGAAAGACGGAGTCTGGCCTTCCAGTCCTGGCCTTGGTGAGACCACAGTTCATGTCGTGCTGAATATCATCACATCCTTGGAACTGCTTTTCACAACTGAAGCAAGTGGATATGCCCATCACCAGACACTACAGAGCTGCCCAGTCCTGTGATCTGCCCATGTGGCATCAAATATATCCACAAAATGACATATATTGTCTTACCCATTTTCCAGGGACAAAACTGTATCTTGAGCAAAAATCCAAGAACATCCATGGCTTTTTTTAGCAAAAATTATCTTCCCTGATACAAACTGCTGCCTATTCCTGATTAGCTTGCACCTTCTTTCATCAAAACAATCCAGCATTCCTCTACTTAGTATTAAGAATTGCTAAGCAGTCTGGTGGCAGCTTCTGTCATCATACCCAGCCTGTTGCAGGTTCTGGCAGACTCCAGGAGGTTCATTTTCTCCTAACGAGCCTAAGATTCAATGAACATCTAACTTGATATTACTGTTAAATAAAAGAAGACAGCAGGGATTTGGCTGCAAAGAAGGAAAGCACTCAGGGTGCTTCTTAGTGTGCATGTTTAAAAAGAGGAACTCAAGTCCCAGAATTTCTGAGAGTTTCCCATATTGAGTATTGAGCACTCTTGACCCTATTTGTTCAAGGTCAAGAGCAAAGAGATATGACTTGCCCAAATCCACATAAGGAGTTCAGGACTGGAATACAGCATTTCCTAGGCAGTGTTCCTCCTATGGCTGTAACACATGAAGAGAAGAAAGCTGAACAGAACTTCTCAGTTGTCAAGTTCTTCAGAGTAGCTCTGCAAGTTCCCTCCACATTGCATTTTCCATAACGTTGGTTCCAAACTTATTAGTATATAAAGGAACATAAAGGATGCATTACCCAACTCTAAAATGCGTCTGCCTCTAAGCTGGAAAGTGTGCAACCCCACATCAGTTTAGCACAGGAAGGGAAGAGGATGATTGTATCTGAGCAAAGAATTGTGTCCAGTTAAAATTACTGTAAAAATAAATGTGGGTAGGAAGAATATGAATCAGATTTTGGACTGGAAATCAGCTAACATCTACTTTTACTAAAGAGAAGAGAGACACAGAAGAACTTGGATAACTGGGAGTGGCGACTGGGATTTACCGAAAGAAAGACCCTCCAGTTAATTCTGGCAAGAAACATTTAGTACCAGCAAAGAAGAGGTGTTTCTGTTGCATCACTTAAACTGTGTTCTGGAAAACTTAATTTATGCTCTGTGGGTTCCCACTCTAAAATACCACCCAATTTGATACTCTTTTGCTTAATTTCTCTGAAATAAGAGCAATAGACGATGACTCTGGCAGTCTTTTTTTCCAGGCAGAATGTTTCAGTGAGTGGATTCCTCTTATCCAAGCTTGGAAACCAATCCTACAGTCTTTTTTAATTCCTCAGCTTCTTGCTACGGCTCTCGTAGGTTGCACGCAAGGATGAGTGCCTTCACAGCACAGCAAGATGTGGGAAGATGAGGGAAATATGGTGTAAAAAGCCCTTAGAGAGAGTGTTTCCAGGTCATAACAATGAATAGCAACATAATTGGCTCTGAAAAAGCATATAAGAATCAGGTGAGTGAGTAGAGTGACCCAGCTCTCCATCCCATGAAGGGTCCTAATGTGTTCCAAAGGAAGACAATGATGGTGTACTGCGGTGTACTGCTATATACCATGTATGTAATAATGTTCACATTTCATGCTCCGAAGCTTAGCAAGTCTTTGTCATAGGTGCTGGTCCAAAACTAGAACTGGGGACAGTTATTCCCCATGAAAGACTTAGTGCTTCACCCATTGCTTTCTGTAAGAATATATTCTACTCCCTCATAGACCGCTGAAATAGTTTCTCATCTTTCCATTGCACCATTTAATCCTACTAATCCTGAGCTTAACCTCCTTGGACCATCCTAAGAAATTCCACACTGGGAGTGCTTTAAAACTTTTTGTATGGCTATTGCTTTGACACTTCCAGGGCTCATTTCTGTCTGGGCAATTATTTCCCCCTCTGTGTATCCTGACAAGTTTTCTGAGCTGAGTGAATTGTGCAGAAGCAGATGCAGCAAGAGGCCAAGCTGTGTCCAAAGCCCCGGCACACTCTGTTCCCACAACTGGGCAAAGAAAGAGCTTTTTTGTGGGTAACATGGTGGGTAACATCAAGATTTCCAGAATTAGTCACCAGTTTTTAAGTTCTTCCACTTATAAATTCCCAATTCCATTCAATTCAAGAGGTTGCGATCCACTGACGGTATCTCAAACACTTGTACATAAAGGCTTAGGGCACTTTCTGCACAGTTTGGTTCCCAAAAAATGGCAGCATCCTCAATTATCCTATACATTTCTGAAAATCCTTACAGAGACTGACAGGAAATGGCCAATGACAAGAAACTGCAACAAAACCCCTAAAAAGCAGATTGTTTTTTTGCTTTTTGTGGAGACAGTGTTTCTGCCTGCTGTAAAGGTGAGTTGTTCTGCTGGAATTATCATTATGTGGATGGGATGTAAAATCAAAGCTGTATCCACTTGTCATTTCAGTCTTATGGCACTTAGATTTCCTCATGAGAGCAACAAATGCTCATATTAACAGATCTTTTCCAACACCAAGTCCTCAGCTATTTTCAGGCTTTTGCTCCACTAAATACCTTCCAGTTGCCACAGGAATTCGCCCAAACTTCCATTAAAAGTAATTGGAGAACAAAAGATAAAATAGGTTTGTTGTTCACATCCATTGCACTAAAGTCCTGCCACTGTTGCATGAATATGTGCAAGTAGCCAAGCCGACTTGTCTCCATTGTAAGGAAGGTGGAGATGGAGACCATCTGCAATCGGATGTGAAATGAAACAATTAAGAACAAGTTGTGTACATTTATTACAGTTTCTCTTCACACTTTGCAGTTTTATCTGCCCTTGCACAACATCAGATGGCTGGATTAGGATTTGCAATCACCAAAGATACTGGAGGGACTCCCAGGTCCACTGGCTAGCTCTGCCAAAAGGACCAAAGGTCTAGCAATGATATGAACATCCTGGTATGTGAACTATATTCATGGGTCTTTGGTTTTATGGTTCCCACTAAGTCCAAAGGGTTCTCAGAGACTCACTGGAATCAGGGATGGAAAAGACCTATTGCACTAGATCATTTGGTCCTCCCGCTGTCCCCAGACACAGCAGGATTTTCCGTACTGTATAGTCTCAAGGGCTTTGTCCTGGCCAATTTCAAATGACTTAAGTCATGGGGCTTCCACCCTTCCACTTCTCCCCCTGGGAGACCACTCCACAACACAACACATATTCACATATTTTCCTCAGAGGAAATCCAAATTTTTCTTCATTTTATCTTGTGACCTTCCTCCTGAAAATCCTTCCTCTGCCTTCTCCATTGGTACGAACACTGAATATGTATGTCTATTTGTGATAGTCTATACGTGGTTTCATCACAGCCCTCACTGTCAATGAACTTCGGGCAGCCAAAGGGTGCAGAGGGACTTCCTTTGCTGCAGAACACCTTGCAGCTCTGAGCAAGAGTTAGCCATAGTTACCAAAGGAAGTGAAAGAAGGGCTCTTTGGAAATGGTGTTCATGCAAGCAGTATGGTCTTCGAAAGAAACCAAGCAAGAAGGATCATCCTCTCCTTATCCAGCAAAGCCCATGTCTAGAAAGAGCATAAAACCCAGGAAAAGGAGCTAACAGCATTACAATTATGATACTGTCAGTACCTTGACACCTATTGCCATTAGACTCTGTAGGAGAGGGATTGCTGCTATCTGAATAAGCCGGGTCAAAGAAGCATCTTGAAGATATATCTAACAGCATACTCAGGACAGAAATACAGCACACTCAGGACAGAAATACCTTCCCTTGCAGTGTAGGGTGAGGATGAGCCTACTGAAAATGTTATCAGTGGAACTATTCAGAGCGGTCAGTGATATGTGTACACCTCATTTCAAAGCACTTCCTTGGGAGCCAAGGAACCAAATTCCTTTGGCATCTTTGAGAGCAATCTTAGCTTCGGTATGCAAAATTGCTCTCCAAGAAAGACTTGGTGTGCAGAATGGGGACTTTCAGGCTGAGGCAGCAGGGTGAGGAATAGCCTGACATGACTGTTTTCTTTTCAAATAAAAGTTGTCTCCTGCAGTTTTCAGATAACGATGCGGAGTCCTGGAGTGCTAAGGGACTGCATGGAGCCCTGGCCTATGTGTTTGCTAGCTGTGCATGTGAGTGGGCTGAAACAAAAATACACAAGCGCTCAAGAGGAGTAAACTATAAACAATGCTTAAAAAAACACTCCAAGCACATCCAACCCCATGCATCCCCCAGGCCAGTCCACCACAGGGAGCTGGATGAGAAGGAACCTGCTGAGACTCAGCCTGAAGAAGGCAGGAGTGATGCTGGTTAGCAGGGAGAAGGAACTTGAGGAATGGGCAAAAACTGTGACTGATGCATCCACTGAAAGAGAATGTCATTCTCCAGCCAAGTTCGCTGCCAGTGCTGGTTGCACAGCTTCGAACAAAATATCTCCCTGTAGGAGAAAGCAGTTCTTTATTATTTTTATGCAATTTTTCCCCTGGCTTTTTGACCTAACAAATTCCCCACAGCTGGAACACCTCTGGCATCACTCTGGACTTCAGTTGTGCTCAACCTGTACTGCATTTTACCTTGTGAGGCTGAGCCAAAGCTGTACGTGCATAATGTAGGAGCATCCAGGCATCTGGTATGTGAGGACTGCAGTCTGGGAATAGTATGGACAGTTTCTGGTCTGATTGCTGACCACCAAGGACCATCCTTGTCTTCCCCTCCACCCACACTCTCAGACAGCCTTCATCTTCCCCTCTGCCTCCCATAGCTCACTTTTCCTTCTTCACCATCTCTGCCTATTTCTGAGATTTCACTCTTCCATGATTCGCCACCTCCTGTATAAATGAACCATAGCTACGCCCATGGGAGTTACAACACTTGATCATTCTGGGATCCATTTCTCATCTTTCTTTCCCAACAACTAAGCACTGCAGCACCGCGTTAAAAGAAAGACGTGGCTTTTTGAGGGAAGAACATCAGGGATCAGAATTTAAGATACCAAACTTTGTGTTCTCTATCAGAGCACTGAAAGACAGAGATGGGTGTCAAAGTGCTGGAATAACATTTTCACAGTTTTTTGGTGTTCTTTTACAACAAAACTGTTGTAAAAGAAGACAAAAAATGGAGGTTACCATTTAAAATATCCTCAAAATGCAAGTGCAATCTACATTACCTGCAGAAATACCAGTACCCAACCTGCACTGTTCTTGCCTCCAAGGCATTCTTTCAAGACACCAATAATATATCCTTGCTATCTAGAAATTAAAATCACAGAATCATTAAGGTTGGAAAAGACCAAAAAGATCATCAAATCCAACTGTCCAATAGATGAAAGCATTGTAAAGTCATTACAATCCATCTCCATGCTAGTGCAAGCTTGTTCCTTGGATTTCTGTCCTCCACCTCCTGTAGGTGAAAATACTGTCAGCCAAACAGCTCTCACATAGTATCTTTGAGATGGTTATTCCATAGGCTAATATTTCTTACTTCCAGGAAGGTTTTCTTGATACTCAGCCTCAGTGGTCAGGCTCCAGCTTCAGGTTCACTCCCAACTCCTTTCCCTTCATACTTATTCGGTTATTGTACTTGAGTCAGAGGCTACCATTTCCAGGATGGCAATTACCAGGAGTGAAATTCTTGTGATTGTTTGAAAGTCTGGCACAACCTTTGTTTCTTCCACGCTCCCTGTTCTCAACCCATTTCTGCAGGGCGTTACATAAAACCTGCTCACTTGTAACTACCGCATTCCCAGATCCGTATCACCTGGCACTGGCCAGTTTGCATCTCATCCCATTTTCCACATATTTCTCTAGCTCTTTCAGACCAACAGATATTTTGCAGGTTGATTCTGAATTGTTCAAACATCTTTTCCTTAAAAAAAAAAAACAACAATTTACAAACTACAGCCCCCCCCCCCCCCGCCTCGTTGCTTGGTT